>NC_141623.1:45180450-45480450 GCF_047967505.1 Dipteris shenzhenensis | reverse complement strand
ATAATGTTGAATTTCACACGTTCAAAATGTAGTCCACATGGACTTGGAAGATCATAGTAGTTGTGCACTAATTGTGTTTAAAAATAAAAAACAAAGTCATACATTAACAATTTCTCAAAACCCAGATTCCCAATGTCTCAGGCCCCACCATATACAACTTGGGGAGGAGGCCTAGAGGGTACTCCATATACATCATTATATCCATATAGACCTGTGCCGAGTGTAATTATGCCAATCCCTACGATGCCACCAATGCAACCTATAAGGCCTAGCTAGCTAGTGCTAAGTGACCCAATTCTAGTGCCTAGTGGGCCAGGTTATACAAACCCTACTTTTGTCTGACCGCCTCACCTGGACAACCATATGCGACAGGGTCACCCCAACCTTCAAAATCCTATTGCTACACAGATTGTACTGTCTGATGAGGCCATGAGGATTGTAAGCACTACAAAGGGGGCCATGCCACCAACCTTTACAGCAAGAGAGACTAATCCTTAGAGGAGTAAGTTGATCATTATCTCGAAGCTAATCACTAAATTCTTAGGTGAAGGAGATCCAGTATCCCATATAGAAATATTTAAACAAATTTGTGAAACATTTGGGGATATTGTAGGCCTAGATAAAGCCTTGGGGGATTCACCTCATAAAATTTTAGTGTACCATGTGCATTCAAAAGGAGGGGTATTTTAATTTAACTTTTTGGATAATTTTAATAGGTTTACAATAATAGGAGGGGTTTTTTAATTCAAATAATTTTAATAGGTTTACAATAACAGGGGGAAATTTTTATTGTGAGTTTTTTAATGCGAGCTTTTTTTGGAATTTATCAAAGTTTGCGAGCTTTTTTAGAGTCCCATAAAAAAAGACCTACTAATCAAAAAATAACAAAGTAATTACATATTCTGTATCTATGGATTTATCCGAGGAAATACCAAAGCAATTAGCAATTATATGGACTAAAAAAGACAAAGCTATTAATCCAAGTAATTTATATTGCAAGTCAGTAACAAATGATATCATATATAAAAATGAGCCATCACAATACCAGCAAATATGTATTATGCATTCAAGTCTATGGATTGTTGCTAAGGCAACAAAGGTTTAATGAAACTTCAAGTAAGCATATGCCAATTTTCATGTAGTTCTATTATTTGAAAAGGCCAAAGCAATTAGTAAAATGTTCTAGATTAAGAACATTGTGTTGACTCAACACAACAAATTTTGAGCAAAAAATAGTGTCACATCAAAAAGTGGGCTATCATAACACCAACCAAATTTATATTTTGCATTTAGGTCTATGGATTGATCCTAGGTCGGCTAAGCACTGATGAAACATCCATAGTGGAAAGGGTTGGTTGATGAATAAGCATGTGTTGATTTGGATCCAATCCCAATACATGGATGAAGATGTAATAGATATGCTAGGTAAGGTTTTTGACCCAACTCTCTTTTTTGAAAATTTGGACATGTACACATGGGTTTAGTCTTGATGTGCACATCGTAAGACATCCGAGCCTTGTCAGACCCTGTTGTTCTCAAATGGAAAATACTATGATGAAGAAGCTCCACTGTCATTTCTCCCATGACAACAACGTGCATGGATTGAGCACTAGCTATTCTTTTTGCAGCCTCCTTAGATATGCCATGCCTCCATTTTGTGGTTCTTACCAATGTGTGTTGAGCTAAATTCCTTGGTATGGATGCTGACCCTCCATGTGCATCACAAAAATTAGTTGGTGTCGGTGCCGATCCTTGAGGTACATTTGGTGTCCTCCAATTTACATGGGCTTGATCCACTATTTGCAGTCTAAAACTAGCCTTGATGAGATTGCCTATCTCCTCACTTTGATGTTTGTTTCCACATCCACCTTCCACACAGATGGACGTTTAGGAACATGCATGATATTATGATCTGGGTGCCATGTATGAGTTACATCATCATTACAAAACCACATCCATTGTGCTTTTGGTCCTCCTACCCGTAGATGCCACTGTTCAGAGTAGAAACAGGGTGCCACCACTCCTTGTGAATTGCTTTGTATGTATCGATTACACTTAACCTTTCCATCTATGAATCCAAGATACTTCACTTTAGAGTTTTTGGAGGTCCTTCGAATTGCCCAAAAGGTACGGTGGATAGGCACCTCAACAATAGAGAGGCCACTAGGAAGGCCTCCTTGTCTCATAGGTGGAGCCATTGGGGCTTGTTCTCTTGTGGGCATGGTCTTATTCTGAGCTCCTTCAGCTTCCCCTACATTGCCATGTTTTTCCCATGATGTTTTTGTAGACTCCCCTTGAACTCCACCTTGCTCTATTGTGGAAGCCCTAACATCCACTGGTTGGGTATTACCTTGCGGTTTATTTGAATGCCAATCTCCACCTTCTGTCTCAAACCTAATTTTTCTCGGCCGCCCTCTTTGCTTACGATCACTGGTCTCCATCACATACCCTGGCTTATGTGAGGTGTTTTCTAAATGTATACTTGATGACTTGCTTCTCTTTCTTTGGACTGTTACCTTATCCCCATGTAATGGTCTTGGTTCTTCATACATTGGTGTCCCTGCAACTGTTTCATGCACCATTTGTGCAACTTGTGCTGGTGAAGGTGTACTCCTTGAGGCCACTCTTTGCATCAAGGCTTCCAAGTTAGGACCATCCCCAATATGTCTTCCAATCATATATGCATATTGTTTGGCACTTTGCAATAGGGCATTTGCCATGTCCGAGATGCAACAATCATATAATTGTATCTTTGTCTTAAGCCCTTCTCCTACTAGCCAACTACCATGCATGCTTTCAGCTAGATTTAACCTTGGAGTGTGTGCCTCCTCCAAGGAACTCTTTGTTACCTGTGGTAAAAAAGGAGGTAATTAGAATTGGCTTATTACATTTATTTAGCTTACTACATTTATCTACAAAATACATACCGTGCTCATGAGATTCCCCCAATGGGCAATCCACACATCCCACCAACTGAACCATATGTCCATTGAAGGAATGTCAGCCTCACGGACATGTCTTGCATGCCACCACTTCCAAATGAGCTTTGCTTGGTTGGTATCTTCTTGCTTTGTCTTACATAATCTCCAATTCTCACACATGGTGATATGCTCATTCCTCATATCCTCTTTGATGAATTTCCTTGTGTGCTTATGCAAGCTTTGTTCCCAATGGAAGAGACATGAGTGCTCTCTCCCAGCAATTATGTTGTTTGGACGCCCATTGAAAATAGTTCTCACAGCTATCCAATTTGCTCCATCTTCATCAGACATGAAACCATGAAAATCTGCAGGGGGATACCCACATTGTTTCATTGTGGCATTCAACATCTCCCAAAATAGGATTTGGGTGTTGCAGCATCTTCATCTTTCATCTCACATGTGGCGATGGTCATTGATTCCTGCACACTGGTAGACAAAGACAACATTTTTAAGTATTATACCACAACTCTCTTGATGACAACAACATGGATACATCAGGATGGAGGGAAGTTATACCTAGGATCATAAACATGACATGCCATTGTGCTCCACCCAATCACTCGATGGGTGTGATCAAATTGTACCCATAAATTCCTCAAATCACCATTTCCTCCTCTTCTCATGTAATTGACAAGATCCACACCAGATGCTGGACCATTGGTTGATATTTTAAAAATAAAACATTTTTCATCTGGCAAGCCTTGCCCTGGAAAATGACTTCCATGGAAGAATGAATACATAAACCTTTTCTTTAGTAAAAGAAGGCTGTCATAACCTTCCCCAATAGGTAACCTTGCCTTCTTCTCTTGTGCAACAATCCGTTTGAACATGTAACATCACAAGTCAACTATTTAGAAGGTCCCTATACCATTCTAAAGTTAAGTAAACTAAAAATCACTTAGCTACAAACAAACATACCGTTGATTCTCAACTAGTGGTACCAATTGCTCAAGAAAGTTGGTCAACTCTATATCTCCCACACTTGCCCCTTCATTATTGTCTCCTCTCATCAATGATGAATTCAAGAGCTCTTTGGCAACACTCATTTGAGCTTTGCGTGGTCTAGCATTTTTATCCACCTTCAAAACATTTGCAACAAGCTTCTTTATTTTCTCTATCATTGCCTTAGATGTTCCTGGCTACAGGGGGTGCTGATGTTCACCAACATGGACCATCAATCTAGTCATTGTTTCATCAAATGGCATTACATAATATACTATGCAATTACAAGTATCAATGCAATAAGCAGGCTTACGACAATAGTGACAAACAATCTTGTTCCTCTCCTCTTTAGTCAAGAGTCCAAGAGCAATCTTCTTTTGTAGGTAGACTCTAAAAAAGGATGTGTTAAACTTCTTATTGTTTGCAAAATAAGTGCAAGTAATCCTATGGCATTCTAATGAGCCAACACAATAGCTAAGCCTTAATGTACATGAGATAGCCATGTTTGTGGTTGATGGTTTAGTCCATATGTGGCCATCAAAATTTTGCTCCATGCCATTCATGCCATTGATGTTTCCAAAAGTTGGAGGAAATTCCAATAGCATACTTCCATTGTATACCCTTGGTAATTCAGTGACTTGCTTCCTTTGCTTTATATTTGCAATCCGTGTTTTGAGTATATTGGCTTGCTTGTTCTCCATGATCCAAGGTATGATGCTTTTGCTAATCTGACATTCATCTTTTGAATGGTCCTCATTTGAGCCTTCAAGGTCAATGTGTGGAGAGTCTGCATCATGTCAATGTCAACATCAGCCCTTGACTTATAAGAATTGTGGTACATACCAGGCTTCTCAATGGGACTTAACTCTTCAAGATCCACATAAGGAGATGGTTGAGAGGTTTTATTTCCTTCTTTGCCAAACTCTTCGGAGTAAACTCTACTAGCAACACAACGTGATGATGAACCAAGCTCTTCAAGATCACTAATAGTACTTGCTGCCATGATTGTATTGTGGATGAGAGCATACCTTTTTGTCAAGGAGGCATCCAGTACATAATGCTCTTGACCATCAATATCCCACTCAGATGAAACCTTTACCTTCATTGTTGCTTCACCTTCAATGACTGCCTTAAGGCAGATGAGCTTGTGCGTATGGGGAAGAAGGCTTTGAAGGAAATGTGCACTAACAATCCTTCTTCCATCCTTGAGCGGGATAGAGTGTGATAGATTCGCTCCTTCAATAAGCCATTCAATAGAAGCCTCTTCTGTAGCCATTTTGGATGACACAACAAAAGGTATCAAAGATAGAGGGAGCTCAAAGAAAAAGGTTATTAGAGGAGCTCAGAGAATACAGACAATCTTGAGAGTAGAGGGATGGTAATCCAACATGGCATTGAGAGCAGAGGGATGGTAATCCAACATGGCATTGAGAGCAGAGGGATGATAACCCAACACGGATCATGAAAATAAGAAGGGATGAAAGAGAGAAATGCAATGTGATGCAAAGCTAGAAGGCAACCAAAGAGACTTAGAAAGTAATGGTGGAGAGAATGAAGAGGAGAAAATGACAAGAGAGCAGTATCAGGATGCATGATCACGAGAAAGCAGAGTGCAGATATTGAAAATGGGTAGAGGATTGTGAAACAAGTGGTGTTTGAGCTAATTCCAATGTCGATTATGCCCTGACACCACAATGAGAAGTAGCCATGTGACCTTCATTACAACCCATTGAGTTGGAATGATGGTGAGAAAGGTGGCGGCCGAGATTCTCACAATCTTAAGCCTTAAAAGCAACATGCTATTATAGGGATGATTAATCGAGTAGAGAAGATTGATGCCGATTATGCCTTGCCGCCACAATCTGACACTAGTTAGTCACCTTATCCTTCGCCCCCTCTCTCGGCTCTCTCCTCCCTCCTTCCACCTTTTCCCCTCCTCCTCCTTACACAACTCCCCTTTCCTCTCTCGGCAATCCCTCTCTCGGCTCTCTCCTCCCTCTCTCCTCCCTCCTTCGTCCCCTCTCTCGACTCTCTCCTCCCTCCTTCCACCTTTCCACCTCCTCCTCCTTAGCAATCACACAGCTCCCCTTTCGTCTCATCTCAGGAAGCTTTGTAAAGGCGTGGCTAAGGGAGTCGGCTCTTCTAAAAACTCAAACGACTGCCAAAGCAATAGGTAAAGCTTCATTCAAGCAAATTTTTCTAAGCTGAACTATCTTATTTTCAATCGTTAAAGCTTCAAGAATTTTTGAATTGCCCTTGCACTCAGACAAGAGATGAAACCTCTCTGAATTCTCTGAGCAACTTGTATGAAAAAAAAGGGGGGGCTCAGTAGCCCCCAGAGTCTGCACTAGCATAGACTCTGAGGGGCTGCTGAGCCCATGGATATGGAGACCAGTACGTTCGACAGAGGTGTGCTAACTTACTACTTTCACTTCAACTTTTGTTTCTACTTCTGCTACTTTTGATATTCATCGTGATTTGTGCTCTTCTCTTTGTGTTTGCATAGAATGAAAGGCACTCTGTTGCAAGGTTTCTTAAGCTTCCAAAAGCAATCTGATAGACAGATGTTTGCATGGGGATACAAATTGCTGGATTTGCTTTTGTTAAGCTCCAACATATGTTATTTGATTAGAAGCCTGTTAAATTCATCGTCATACTTGCTATAGAATCGATATCTGCCATCGCAAAGAAGAAAAAAACATGCAGGGCAAACAAACAATGCAGGTTACCAACAAAAGACCTCGCTTTATAGCAATTTCCATAGCCATCTATGCTATGCCTCAGGACAATAAAGATCAATACAATAGCTTTTGCCTTCAATGCAAAATCTACTTTCTAAGTATTCGCTATAGCTTGCTTGTAGGGAGTGGTTCCTCTCACCACATGGGTTCTCATCTCCAACTTCAAGCTCTCCTACAATCTGCTACGCAGGCCAAATGGGACATTCAATCGGCACTTGGCGGAGTTTCTGGACCGAAAGGCGCCTGCAAATGCGACGCCTATCGAAGGTGTAGAGTCTGCGCTAGCACAGACTCTGGGGGGATGCTGAGCCTTCCCCTTTTTTTTGGTTTCATAGAGTCTGCACTAGCGTAGACTCTGGGGGGCTGCATAAACCACAGTTGATGAAGATTGGCTGTCTAGCCACTCCAGACAGGCGTCGTCCTCTGCACTCGATATCTATTCGCCATCTTTGCTTGGCATGATCAGAAGGGGTAGACTTCTTTGAAGACATCCCTAGAAGAGGGTCGTGTGACCCATGCTACTATTGTTGGCAATGGATGGGAGTTAGATGTTATTGTGGGGAATGCCCTCGTCCATATCTATTGCAAGTGCGTGAACCTAAATGATGCAAGGGCAGTGTTCACAGAGATGTCACAGTGGAATGTGGTCTCGTGGAGTGACATAAGTGTTGGTTGTGCTCAGAATGGGCAGGCAAGGCTGCCCTGCAACTGTTTAGTGGAATGCAGGTGACAAAAGGTCTCTTGATCTCTTTATTTGTTGATAGTGCACTGTGTGTATGGGACTTCTCTTCATGTTGGTTTTCAATTTCTCCTCATCTCCTCCCAATCTAAGCCATGATACCTTCATTTTGATTTCAAAGAATGGTTTTTCCAAATTCCATGCACACATTATTGTACACACATAGTATTGCATGAGGATCCTTCCATTACTTCATAAGCCTTACTTTACGAAGTTGTCATGTCAGGTTCATTCATGTCCATAAGCAAGGCCCTCTCTCTCTAGGTGACATCAGAAGATGTCAGCCTCTAACCACATTTTGCTTGCAAATGGTGATGGAAGGGGTTTTTTAATTCAACTTTAGAAAAAAATCACTTAGTTCAAAGTAAAGAGGGGTGTTTTTATTGGGGGGAAACCATTAGGGGAGAATTGGGGTCTCAAAAGGGCCTCATAAGGAATGGATTAGTCCTAATGAAAGGGCCAAGGTAGGTCCCAAAAAGTCCTAACCCCCCCTCACCTAGGTGGGTTAAGCCCAAAAGTGACCCCACCTCTTACACCTCTTACACAACTCTTACTCCTAGGTGGGAACCAAAAAATTCAAAATTCAAAATTTGAATTTTGAATTCCCTCCCTCCTTCTCTCTCCTCCCTCCCTCCCTCCCCCTCCTCCCTCCCCCTCCCTCACTCCCCCTCCTCACTCCCTCCTCCCCCTCCCTCCTCCTCCCCCTCCCTCCCTCCCTCCTCCCCCTCCCCTCTCCTCCCCTCCCCCTCCCCCTCCTCACTCCCTCCTCCCCCTTCCTCCTCCTCCCACTCCCTCCCTCCCTCCTCCACGCCTGCTCCTCCTGCCCTCCCCCTCCCTCCCTCCTCCATGCCTGCTCCTCCTCCCCTACCCCTCCCTCCTCCTCCACCGCTGCTCCTCCTCCCCCCTCCCTCCTGCTCCTCTCTCCTTCCTCCCCCCTCCTTTGTGCCTACTCCTCCTCACCCTCCACACCTACTGGTCTACCCCCCTTTCCTCCTCTTCAACTACTGGTCCTCCCTCCCCCATCCCTCCTCCTTCTCGCCCTCCCTCTTCATGTGTGCTGCTCCTTCAAGCCTGCATCTCCACACCTTCTCCTTCTCTACACTCCTTTAGTCATGGCACCATTCGAGCATGTCTCCAACAAGTACCAGGTTCACTTAGAGTTGGAGGCTAAATATGCAAGCACACGTAGTCTAGGATTGAGGGGAGCTTCCAAAATCCACAGTCTTCGTTTGCAAAGAAAGAAGCATCTTGACCTTTGGGTAGAAGGATCCTTGTATCCTTTAGATCCTACCAACCAAAAGAGCCCTCCTTTCTATACCATGCATGAGCTAGTTCGGTTTGTTGGAAATGGACATGTGGGGTTGCTTGGTTATTGCAATCGGTTAAACAATGCTCAGTCAATGGCTATGCAAGCAAGCAAGATGTGGATAGCCCAAGCAAAGATGCTAGCACATTTAGGAAATAGCACCATTGTTGCATTGCATAACTCTATGTGGGATCTTCAAAGGGAGAACCAAGATCTTCATGATAAAGCCAAAGAATTGGACTTGGAGCGAAATGCATTGGACTTGGAGCGACATAAATTAGAAGAGTCACTCTGTAAGCTAGTTGAGTCCAGAAAAGTCTTGGAAAGATCTATATGCAATCAAGTTCGATGAGCTGTAGAGAAGGAACGAGAGAAGGCAAAAGAACGAGTGCAAAAGATGAAAGAAACACCTTTGGGATTGAAGGAGAGAAAAAGAAGGTACTTACACAACATGGATGCATTGGCACCCACTAGTGCTAGAAAGAGGAGATTCTGGGCTACAAGGTTGGTTATCAAATGTTCCAATGAGATTACACTCTTTTGTGCTACACTGTTTGTGACTAAGTTTTTATTGTGTTCTTCTTTAGGAACTTCATGGAAGATGTGATGGGAAGAATGGACAGGGATGATATTGACTGTTCATATGCTCTAGCTAGTTTATTGAAGTCAACCGATGTCATTGGGATACTAAGGGACCCAAGACACAAGCACCTACATGTGCAAGTTGTTGAGGAGGTGATGAAGGACTTCAAGGATATTGTGGATGCAAAGGAGATGCTTGCAGCTTGTGATACTGCCGTTGTAAGTCGTGATGCTTACACATTTGTTTTCAAAATTTTCAAGTCTTCTATTTTGGGAAAGTATAAGAAGTCTATAGTGCCCCTACCCACACCTTGGTTTGTGAGACGTGCACGGCGAGAAACAAAACAATGTGCAAGAGAAATGCTTGGAGGGTACCATTGCATAAGGGGCACAATGACTTGGAAGAGTAAATAGAAATCTGGCTTGCAAACCTTTGAGATGAATGCTTTCAACAATGTCTACTTAGATGTTGGGAAACTGCAACAAGCAATGGTCAAATTCTATGGCATGAGTGAAGATGGTAAGAGGAAATCCATTATAGCATTGCAATTTACTTAGTTCATTTCCTATATCATGTTTACCCTCACGATTTTTGTCTTTTGTTGTATAGATTGCAATGGAAAGCTCATATTTGTCATCAAAATGGATGAAGCTCAATTGGTGAAAGAACACAAGTTAGAGAGAGTTAGCATCTGCATTATGAATAAAGCCTTAGCCTTTGTTCAAGGGGATGAAGAAGTAGAGCAAGATTTCTCAGTGCAATCAGAGAAAGATGTATGGTGTCTTGCAACATTTGAGACTCCAAAAGAGTGCCATGAGACATTGAATTGGGTTCTAGATAGAACAGGAATCCCATCGACCCAAGAGGAAGGGCAAACATTAACAGTCGATGGCCATGGAATGTTTCAAGTTGAATGGCATCTTGCTGATGATTTGAAAACCCTCAAGTGCTTGCATGGTTGTGATACAGGGGAAAATGCAATGAACACATGCCTTTATTGCATGTGTTCGCAATGTAAGCAAAAGGCTAGCTTACTATGGGAGAATGGCATTCTATCTTGCAGCCAAATGCAAGCTCCCAATTGCGACAAGAAGGATCCAAAGTGGGATCCCTCTTGCCCATCCCACTTGAGAGTATACACATATGTACTTTACACATAGAACTGCGCGTACTTGATAAGTTGTTGTATTTGCATCTTGTTTATGCTTGGAATTTAATTCCGTAAGAAGTATCAGCACATTGCAGAAGCTGAGAAGTTATTGTCAAAGATGGGATTCCATGGAGGACATGTCAAACTTAAGGAGGATAAGAAAATGTCTGGGGCAACACAAAATCTTCCTACAAAAGTGTCCATTTGTGGAGGGAAGGCAAGGAGATTCCTATCGAACCAGAGTCTCGACAAAGACAAACATACATTGTCTCAAAGTAGTTTGGGTTGGGAATATTGGAAAGCATTGTGTGAATGCAGGACCAATAAGGCTTCTCATCCTCAAGTAGCAACTTTGAGAGCTAAAGTATGGACAAAGGTAGATGCATTGATAAAATTGTGTCGCCAGGTTCAAATCGATGAGATGTATTATGAAAGGTTTAGGATGGTTGTAAAAGAGTTTATGCAATTAATGGTGAAAGCATGGGGGGAGTCGCACATTATGCATTACATGGTAATCTTGGCACCATTGTAATATCTAGCACTTGCTTTATAAACAGTTTTTGTTGCTGATTTGATTCTCATGATGTTTGCAGCATATTCTCTCTGCACATGGACCATGGTTTGTACAAAATTGGAAATTGGGGTCCTTTGTCCATTTGGAATACACAAGGCATGGAGAAGTCACACTATAGAGCCAAGGCAACCTACTTCAAGAACTCAAGGCATGGTGGCGGTGTCACTCGCAGCAATGCATTGCATGAGATGTTTGACTGGTTCTTTAGATGTTTACTAGGAAGGCCTTTGAAGTCTGAAAAGGCAAAGGCATCAGAACTTGCAAAAGCAGTTCAAATTGTATCAAAGAATAGAAGGCATAGTGCTTGGAAAGAATCCATAGGGAGTTAAGGAGTCGCACGAGCTAGAGTGAGAGAAGGGAGCAGATGGGTCCAACCACCAACAGAAGCTATGTTGTAATTGTATATAAATATGAAATAAATATATTGCTTATTTTGACCACAATTGGTGTACTCACTCTTTAATATCTTGCTTATTTTGACCACAATTTTTGTCCTCACACGACGTTCGAGAAAGTGGGGACATGGTGAAGGAGGGGGGAGAGAAGGGAGGGGCGTGGGGCAAGGTAAGGGGAGGGGTGGAGTGGTAGCAAGGGTGCGGGGATGGGGGGATGGGGGGTATGGGGGAGGGCGACGGGTGTGGGTGGGGCAAGTAGGGGGAGGGCAAGGGGGGGGAGGGCGACGAGGGTGGGGGGGATTAGAAGGGTTAGGGCAGGGGACACGATGAAACCCTAAATGTAATTAAAAGGGATGTCAAAACATGATGGGCCCTTATAAAATGTTAAAAAAAACCCTAACTCTCATTATTCAATGGCAAGAGTGAAGAACACTGCTAGACCCACTGGACGTCACCTCCACCCTTCCTCCTCTAGCTCCACCACCTCCATGGCATCTGTGCATACAAACCTATCTGGGTCCGATGGCACCTCCCATGACTCTCGTGAGCCCTCCCCCAACTCTCGTGAGGTCTCCCAGGCTTCTCCTCAAACTTCAGCCTTCCCCTTAGCCTTAGCCTTCCCCTCAGCCTCAGCCTTCCCCTCAGCCTTCTCCCCAGCCTTCCCCTCAGCCTTCCTCTTAGCCTTCCCCTTAGCCTCAGCCTCAGCTTGACGCTCAACCTTCCCCTCAGCCTCAGCCTGCCTCAACCTTCCCCTCAGCCTTCCCCTCCCCATGAGAGCCCTCTCCGGATCGAACAAAATGTGTTTGATAACCTCTTGGACATAGAGAGGCTTCCTGAGGGCCAATAGACTACCAAGAAGAGCACCATCTTCCCTCTTTTGAAGATACAGCCCATCGCAGAGATGATCCTTGTGCCCTTGAGGAGGGTAAAGTAGACTCCGAGGAAGCCCCATTCCAAAGAAGGCCAAATCTCAAGACGTCAGCGAGAGGAGGACTCGGAGGAGGACCAATGCAGACAAGAGCAACTGAAGAAGTTCAAGGCAGACAAAAGGCTGTGGTAAGGTGTTCGGGTATTTGTAAGGCCCCTCCCAAGAGTCAGGAAGCCATACAAGGCAAAGCTGGGAGCACCGGCCCTGAGGGAGATCAGGAAAATGCAGAAGACCACCGACAACTTGATCCCATGTGCTCCCTTCCAACGTGTGGTACAGGAGATAGCACAGGGATACAGGGACGACATGCGCTCTCCATGCGCTTCAGCATAGGAGCTATGGGGGCACTCCAAGAGGCTGCAGAGCAAGTGACCACCGCTCTATTCAAGGATGCTAACTTGTGTGCCATCCATGCAAAGCACGTCACGGTCATGGACAAGGACGTGGCTCTGGCAAAGCGGCTACGGAGTGACCCAAGTTTGAAGCCCTAGATTCTCTTATAGCCCACTCTTAGGACTTAGACCACCCCCTGCCCTTGAAGGCACTATCTTGTATCTAGGGCTTGTATCTAGGGCCCAAGGGCTGATTTTTTTAAATAAAATATATCGACATTCTCTACACTATCGCATTGTTGTGTATTTTCTATCTCTATCACTGCAGTAACTGATCATTTTAATGTAAGTTTTGAATTTTGACAAATCCTGAAGGAATTTCACCGCGACGGTGAAATTCCTTCAGGATTTGACAGAAATGAACTCTCGATACCCAGAATTGGTGAAAATGATACTAAATTGGCTAGAAATTTATTAAATTAACACAATTAAAATGATGGAGAAAGTATATCATCAACGACTTAAACAAAATACAATGGAATTCATGACGAGCAATGATAACTTAAAACAAATAATAACGACATGTAGTCATGTATCCATTAAAATATCCATTGAAATGTATGTTTATATATACAAAAGGCCTCACAGGCTATCTTTTTACATGGGATGCGTTAATTTTACGAGCAAAAACCTATGAGCAGGTTTATCCGAGCGTGTTTTTCAAGAGATTTAAGAAATTGTATTTCTTTAGGAAACATGGTTTTAATACTTTTATTTTCACTAGAACTAGATCCCTTTATCATAAAAATATATAGACTAGTCACTCATTCATTTTTACACAACATAAATTTTCTTATTCATATACATCCCTTTGTACCCGTGTTATTCCTTAAAAAAGTGTTGAAAAATAATTCCTTTAAGAAACATCCCTCATAATCACTCTCAATGTAATAATACTATACATATATAATTACTTGTTAACACATTTATATCATATGGCAATATCTTTCTAGTGTTTTTAAAACATAAATAACAAGATATTTATGGACATGTTTCTAAAGAAGTTTAAAGTACTATAAATAAGTATTAACTTGGGCTTATATATCACTCTCATAAAATATATGTAATATTTAATACTATATATGCAAGATTTTCCCAAATATAACTCCATAGATGTGCTCAAATGGAGTGTTCCGATCAATTTGAGTGGTTGAATGACTATATTTGGACATTGGATGTGAAAGTTATGTCACTTTTAAAAGTGTTGTCCAAGGTAGTTTTGCCAGCAAAACTACCTTAGAAGACCTGCTTCAAAGGGGTTTCGCTGGAAAAACTACCTGGATGGCTTGCTTCAATGAGTTTTCTTTGAAGAAACCCTTTCATGAAGATAGGTTGAGAGAGGTTTTTTAATGTCACCCCCTATTAGTAAAAGATGTAACTTGAAGGATCATAAGGGAATTTCCATAGAGAAGTCTACTCTACATATGGGTTTCTTCAAAAGCCATCCCATTATGTTCTCACCATTCCTAAAGAATCACGTAAAGATTTGTGTATAAAATATGCATTGCTATAATACTTTGCATATTTCTAAGTGAAACTATGCTTTCTTCTGATCCATTTTTGCCATATTTTTGCATAGTTGGAAGCTTTTTTTTTTCCTTTGCTTGGACGCTCGGAATATTTCGCTTGAAAAATGCTCCTCCCCCTTTCTTCTTGGCTAGTTCAAGTACATCGAGAATAGGGGTCTTTGAATCCCCTAGTGGATTCCTAGATATAAATCTAGTCGCAATAGCACTAACATCCTCCTCTCCTGCTGCCAAAGACATAGCCATTGCCATCAATGTCCTGCCATGAATGTTCGATCCAAAGGCATTGATAGCAGCCACGCGGTGTACCAAAATGACTTTGTCCGCATTTCGAGTAATGTTGGAGTATCGGATAGCGCACGACAATGCCTTGCACTTTAGCAGCTCTGAAGGACCTCGAGGAGAAAATTTGTTGTGAATGACCACGATATGCTCTGTGAATTTGCCAAGGTAATGGGTCAATGGGTAGCTTATGTGGACCTTTGGCTGATCCTTTCATCACTATCCAGTCATTTAAGCTATAGGTGCAAGGGATCCACTCATCCAATGCATTTCTGGTGTTGTGGAAGACACAAGAGGTCACAACATTGCGTGGTCTTGTAGCCTTTCTCCTCACCATGCTTGTAGAGGTTGCAATAGCAAGAATGGGACTCCTACACAAGGCAATGTAGCTCCAATATGTAAAGAGACTGGGAGAGAAGGAAGGAGTCTCACTTGTAACTTTCTCACATACACAATGGGGGAATACACACAAAGGTGGAGGCTGAAAATAGTTTTTCTCTTCTTACTTGTGAAAGCCAAAAGAACTCTAAGTACAATAGAATAGGTGAACCCTATATGTGGGTCTCAAACCAAACTCAGTTAACTAAGGTGACATACTAACTGAGCCAATAACTAGAGTGCATAAAGATAGCTCTCATCCAGCTATTATTCATGGGCGATGTACCAACCGCATCTGCAGCTAACAAGTCAGTGACATAAATGCACAACGGTCACCCTGGCATATCACGAGTGGAGCTTGATATCTCAACACTCCCCTAGAGCTCAATCCCAATTCCTGCATAGCAAGCAGGTCTCTGAACTTGCACAGCTTCTCTGCACCCAATGCCTTCGTGAATATGTTAGCTACTTGATCCCCTGTGTTGACATAAACTAGATCAATAAAATCTACTAGAACCTTCTCCCGCACATAGTGATAATGCACCTCAATGTGCTTTGTTCTAGCATGATAGACTGGGTTATTTTTGCCAAGTGTATACTGCTCATGTTGTCACAATAAATGACAACTAGCCCATCTGTAGACTGATGCATATCATAAAGTAGCTTATGCAACCAAGCTGCCTCACATGCAGCCATTGTTGCACCCCTATACTCAGCCTCTGTGCTCAACAAGGCAACTGTAGGCTGTTTCTTGCTGCTCCAAGTGACTACAGCACTCCCAAAAGAGAACACATATCCACTGGTAGATCGTCTATTAGAAATACTACCAGCTCAATCAGCATCAGTGTATCCATGCAACTGTATCTGAACCCCAGTCTCATAAAATAGTCCATACTGCAATGTACCTCAGTATGCGTCTAGCTGCATCCAAATCTGGTTTCCTTGGAGCCTGCATAAACTGACTTACCAACCCAACAACATAGCTCAAATATTGCTTGGTAATAGTCATATAAATGAAACTTCTTACTCTGCGTCTGTACATAGTAGGGTCTTCCAGAAGCTCACCTGCATCTATGCTCACCTTCACATTCTACTCCAAAGGAACTGAAATAGGCTTACAGCCTATCATCCCATATTTGGACAGCATGTCCAATCCATAATGCCTCTGCAAGAGCCATATCCCACTTGTGGATCTAATCACCTCAATGCCCAAGAAGTAACGCAGCTCTCCCAAACCCTTCATCTCAAAATTTTGCTTGAATAGCATTTTCACATGAAGGATATCTTCATCACTATCACCTGTGATGATCAAATCATCAACATAAATGACAAGCAGCATAATGCCTTTCTCTATTTTTGTCACATAAAGTGAGAAATCTGCCTTGGAAATTTGAAAGCCAATAGTGAGAAGATATTGTCCTATCTTGTCAGACCATGCTCTGGGTGCTTGCTTCAAGCCATACAAGGCTTTCTTCAACCTGCAAACAAACTCAGGGTGAACAACATGAACATAACTTGGTGGCTGCTCCATATTGACCTCTTCTTGCAAATCACCATGCAAGAAAGCATTCTTTACATCCATCTGATGTAAAGACCATCCCTTTGATGCAGCCATAGAATGACTGCTCTTACGGTTGCCATCCTTGCAACCGGACTGAATGTTTCTTCATAATCAACGTCATATGTCTGTGCATACCCCTTGACAACTAATCTTGCCTTGTATCTATTCACAAAACCATCTGCATTGTGCTTCACCTTATAAACCCACTTGCAGCCAATTGCATTCTTGTCTTTCTCAACTCATTTGGCACATGAACATAGGCAATGCAACCAAAAACTTTAAAATGAGAAATATCTGGTTTCCTACCAGTATACCTCTCCTTTGGTGTCATGCCATGTAGACTGCTGTAGCAACTGCTTCAGCCCAATAATAATATGGCAGGTCTTTTTCATTGAGCATGGCACAAGATACCTTTCCAATATGCATGTTTTTCCTTTGTACAAGTCCATTTTGGTATGGGGTATGACTGAATGAATATTGTTGCTTTATGCCATGCTCCTGCATGAACCTTGTAAACTCATTTGAGAGGTACTCTCCCCCTCCATCTGACCTTAGGCATTTTATTTGCAAGCCTATTTCTTTTTCAACCATAGCTTTAAAAGCTTTGAAATGCCCAAACACTTCACTTTTCTTTTTCATAAAATACACCCAAAATTTTCTACTATAGTCATCAATAAAAGTGACAAAATAATGACAGCCTCCAATAGATGCAGCTTTAGTAGTCCACACATCAGAGTGGCTTACTCTCTTGAACATGTCTAGGAAATGCTTTCCTTGCCTGTTTTCCAAATTGACAGGTTTCACATACCTTAGGCATTTCTGCAACCTTGAACTTAGGCAATCCTACAATAATATTTTGGGCGTGCATTAATTTAAGTCACTGTACATTAACATGACCAATGCCTTTATGCCAGATATCAATATCTACAACTACACCGGTCCCATGTGCAAAAATTGCTGCACTCAATTTAGGCATGTTCGCATCCAATGTAAACATCTTGCCCTTATTCTTCCCTTTTGCTATCAAGCGACCTTTATTTTTCATATCCTCAACAAAGCATCCATGAGGATTAAATCTAACATGCAAGCCCTACTCAACCATTTGACCAATAGAAACTAGGTTCTTGGTGATATTCGGGACATGAAATACATCAGACAAGTATTTCTTTTTCCCATCCTGCATAGACAAAGGAATTTTACCAATCTGCACAATAGGAGGTGCAGTATCATCACCAGGCTCCACAAATCCTGGTCTTTCCATTTTCCTTGCATCTTGCATCCATTCTGCATGATGTGTCATGTGGTTTGATGCACTTGAGTCAACATACCACACATCATTGCTTTCTTCTGCACTTATCACAAAATTGGTCATGTGCTGCACCATAAACAAATGCTCATTTTTGTCATCACCTTGTCTACTAGAGGATGCATAATTGCCTTGCTACAATTTTCCAGTCATGATGTCATTCTACTTTTTATAGCAGTCTTTAACCATATGACCCATTTTACCACAGTAGTAGCATTCAACATTGCTATTTGCATTTTGGCCTCTCTGCCATCCACCACGACCTCTTTGGCTCCCCCTGCCTCTAAAGTTACCATGTCCTCCTCCATAGGATTGGTTTTCTTGAATTTGTTGCATATTTTGATTTATGCCACGGCCTCCAGATCGGCCTACTCTACCTCTGCCGCTACCTCTTCTAGCATTTGAGTAGTTCTAAGACAGCTTCTTTTTAAGTTCCTCCTGAAGTAGATGCACCACCATTTCTCTGCTCTTCAGAAATTAGAAGAGCAATCAACTCCCCAAAATCAAGATAATTCTCAGGGATGGCAATGGATGTCCAAAACTGTGTATAATCCTTTCCTAGACCATTCAAGGTCATAGAAACTAAATCATCATCTTCCACTGGCGACCTAATGGAAGCAAGTGCATCTACAATCTTCTTCACCTTCATGTGGTAGTCATTGGTGCTCATATTTTCTCTCTGCACATTATGCAACTCCTGCTTGAGATGCATTTTCCTGGCTTGTGTATTTGTGCTATACATTTTTGTCAAAGTATCCCATGCCTCCTTCGGCATGCTTGCATCCTAAATATGCACAATCAAAGAATATGAAATACTGATAAACAGCCAATACATGACTTTTCTGACTCTCTCATGCCAGCCTTTAAATGCATGCAACTCCTGTTGATTGAAAACATTAGGAATAAGTGGTTCTTGTTCAACTCCAGTAATGAACTCCCAATAGCCTTTTCCCTTAAGGAAATTCGTCATTCTAAACTTCCATGCTTGGAAGTTGTTCTTGTCAAGCTTTTTAGTGACTATCTATGAAAGAGCATCAGACGCCATTACAAAACACTACAAAAATATTCTGTCACTACAAAAAACACAACTTCTGCCTCACAAGGGCGAATCTGCAAAACTGACGAAAGTAGTATTTGACCACATAGTCACTTCCTAGTGACGATTTTGCATCAACAGGCAATAAGAATAATTCTGTCACTCCCAATATCTCGACGTGCATACGATGCATTTTCTGCGGTAACTTTTCACCGACTTGCAGAATAGTGGTCAGATGGCAAAAACAAGCCACTTTTTTGAGTGCTTGCGGAAAACTTCCGCCATCAAAACGGGCTCCAAAATGGCCTCGAATTAAAAAAATAATGTCACACCAATATGGCCTCGAGTGCATATACTGCCCTCTCACCACACCACAAAGGGCATCCCAATTTGAGACAGTGCACTCTTGCACTTTCCGGCTGTGCTACCTCCCAAGATTTGCTCCCAAACTCGAAAAAAGGAAAGCAACTCTGATCCTCTTACCAAGACACCACAAACTTGGTTTGCTTTCTTGAGCTCATTACCACAAACTGAGCTCTAATACCATGTGAAGAGAGTGGGAGAGAAGGAGTCTCACTTGCAGCTTTCTCACATACACAATGGGGGAATACACACAAAGGTGGAGGCTGAAAACAGTTTTCCTCTTTTTAGTTATGAAAGCCAAAAGAACTCTAAGTACAATAGAATAGGTGAACCCTATATGTGGGTCTCAAACCAAACTCAGCTAACTAAGGTGGCATACTAACCTCATACTAACTGAGCCACTAACTAGAGTACATAATGATAGCTGTCATCTAGCTATTATTCATGGGTGGTGTACCAACCGCATCTGCAGCTAACAAGTCAGAGACATAAATGCACAACGGTCACCCTGGCATATCACGAGTGGAGCTTGATATCTTAACACAATAGAGGCACAAAAGAGGGAGAAGGAGAGGGACAGAGCAACAGCAACGAAGGCACAGGAGAGGGAGAAGGAGAGGGATAGAACAACTCCAATAGAGGCACAAAATCAGGAGAAGGAGAGGGACAGAGCAGCAACAATAGAAGCACAGGAGAGGGAGAAGGAGAGGGACAGAGAAACAGCAACAAAGGCATAGGAGAGGGAGAAGGAGAGGGACAGAGCATCTCCAATAGAGGCATAGGAGAGGGAGAGGGGAGAGAGAGAGAGAGAGAGAGAGAGAGAGAGAGAGAGAGAGAGAGGATCTGCAGCAAGCAGGCCAGAGCGAGGTGGAAGAGGGAAAATGCATGGGATTTGGTTCAAATCCAAGTGATTTGGAAGGATGGACCAGAACAGTGGGGGGCGGAGGCCCTAGAAAGAGGGAGGGGAGAAGAAAAATTTGCCATTTGGGCCCTACCATCCCATTGAATGTAGTTTTGGGCTCATGTGGGGGAGGTGCACCTAGTAGGAGGGTCAAACATGGGTTAAGAGGGGGGGGATGGTTTGGGTGGTCGCTAGAGTAAGGGGAGCAACCAATAGGGGCTCTCTGTAGGCCTGCCAACCCTCTACCTCAACATACCATTGCCCCACACCTTCTAGCACTCTCATTGCTACATCTCAAATCACTCTCTAATCCCTTGAAATTAGGAAACACTAATTGGAGGCCCTTTTGAGACCCCAATTCTCCCCTAATGTTTTAGTTAAGGGGTTTTTTTAATACCCCTTGAATACACGTGATACATATGTTTCTAAGTAGTGCACCCCCCAAGGATAAAGCCAATGCCTTTGCATTAAGTCTGGATGGCAAGACCAGACAATGGTTTAGGGCTCTGAACCAAGAAGAGAAAATCAATTGGGATACACTCCGTAAATATTTTATATTGGGATTTGCCCCTAGTGGACTGAAGTGGAGCCTAATCAGCCAACTTATGAGGTTAAAAAGAAGGAAACTAAATCTCTTCATGACTATATCACCAAAATAAAGCACTTCTCATGATGTGAACCTCATGAGTGATGCACAACTATTGCCATGCTTCCTCATAGGTTTATACGACTCTAAAGTTCATGATTGTTTATTTGCAATGATGGCCACATTGTTTGAGATGTGTAGTAAGGCTGCAATACATCTAAGTGATAATGTGCAAGAAAAGGCTCAAGGGGCGAAGTCTTCATTGACCTCATATGAGGTGTCACAAATCTTGAAGGCCACCACTTTGACTAAAGCTACAGAGACAACCATGATCACTAAATGGATGAGCATGGAGCAGTTGGCTACTACCAACCTATTAAATCAGGTGAGCCAATAGTTGAAAGGTGGAACAATGAAGGAAGTCACTAGTAACCCCCATCTATTTTTGATACATGATAATGTGTGGCATGGGATCTGTATGAGAAGCCACCCCACTAATGAGTGCTCCCATATTAAAGCTAGGATGGCACTCTATTGTGTCCATTGTGCATGTTGGGGAAATCATGAGACATCACAATGTTGATATCCTAATGAGTGCCCACATCTTGGAGCTAGATTAACACTGTATTGTGCCCATTGTGCACGTTGGGGGAAAAATGAGACATCACAATATCGATATACTTAGACAATTCCCAACCCATGTACTATTAAAGGACACCATTGATGTTTCTTGCATCTCCCAATCTGTTCAATTAAGGACATTTAACAATACAAGGAGACACACCTTCCAATCAAGAATAATTTAGTAATAAAAAACTTACATTGTCCTGTCGATATTGAGACCTCAACCACCCCTACTATGAATCACTCCTATGAACTAGGTGTTGGTAGAGGAATTACCCACCAGTGATTGGGAAGAATCAGATCACACCCTTAGTGCAAGTGATTATCCCTATTAGGATAACACTGTGAATCAGTTCAGCTATGTAAGTCACATCCTAGTCTACCAAACGGTTTCTGTTTCTCAAAAGGCTAGGGATATGAATACCTTGATGAGAAGCCCCCTATTCAATGTTATATGTGTCAAGGTCCCCATAGGGCTAGTGAGTGTCTGTATAAGGGAACGGCCGACCAGCAAGTTATTTGTTGTAAAGGCCAAGGACCTCATTGTCTAAAAGATTTCCCTTACAAGGATGACCAAACCCCGCCAGCCACACATACAATGTAGCTACACTGTTGTGGTCTAGGCACTAGGTTAGATAATCTTTACAAGGATTGAATGATGCAAAGAATAGCTAGAACTACCACTGACCCTAATACCATCATTAATTTGATAAGTCTTTAGAGAGGCCAAGTATCTTTAATATCATGGAAGATAACTACGAGGGCCCCAAGCCAAGGACTTCAGTTAAGAGCTTCATAAGTAGGCTAAAAGAGACAAGGCTAGTACATCATAGCCTAGAGAGGCAACTAAGAAAGGTCCTATTAAAGTTGGAATTGGTTCTGATCAAGTGATAATCCAAAATCCGTCAGATGAGGACATGGCCACCTTGTCTACATCATCCTCATCTACCAACTATTCCTTGAACAAAAAATTAATCAATCATTTACCTAAGGAAAGTGAGGAGACATGGGGAACCTTGACCAATAGAAGGCCTACAACTCCCAAAGGACATGCGAAAGTGCAACAATGGTACACGAGTACCAAGAGAAATTTGAACAATGCCTTAGAGCAACTAGAGGAGTGGACACCATCCACCCTAAATATTGTTGAGAGGGTAGAAGAGGAAGGTGCATAAGAGCTCATCTATAGGAGGGCCCTTATTATAGCATAAGATGTTTAACGAAGAACCTCGGGGGGTTCACCTTACAAAATTTTAGTGTACCAAATGCATTCCAAAGGAGGGGTATTTTAATTCAATTTTTTGCAAAAAATTAATAGGATTACAATAACAGGACAAGGGGTTTTAAATTCAACTTTTTTTCAAAATCACTTAGTTCATAAGTAAAGAGGGGTGTTTTCATTGGCGGGGGAATATTTTAGTTGAGGGGTTTTTAAATACCACTTGAACGCACGTGATACATAGGGGTTTCTTAGTCGTGCACCCCCGAGGAAAGAACTTACCTAGCACTAAGTAAAAGAAGAGGGGGAAATGTGCTTTTATGGGTTTGAAGAACCATAGCTGATCGGTATGATGTGGTTATACTACTGCATTCCTATCAATTGAAGTCAAAATACCCATTGTGACAAAATTAAGAGGTAACCCTACTCTTTGGAGGGGCCTCTCTAATTGGATGAATGGGTAGATAGGGACATCATATCTAAAAGTGGTTGAACCTCCAATAGACAACCAAAATCTTTCAAAGGTGCCCATTAATAAGTTGGGCCAGTGCTTTGAAAGTGATGACCCAAATGCCTTGTTACCCATCTCTCATCACAACCAAAATGTTACAGCAATCTTAGATAGAGAAGTAGGTTTGCTTCTATTTAGTAGATGGGACTGTATTAGAGCTGGACCCTTTTTGAGTCCTCAATCTTACCCTTTGGTGGTCCTCAAAAAAGTGTCACTTATGGCTGAGAGGATTGAGTCCATGCATTGAGAGCCCACTGTGATGCCAAAATTTGATATTTTTTATTTTGGCATTGGTATTATTTTTCTCTATGTCTGATAAGATTTTGAGTATCAAGTGATAGCCTAGCGGCTCTCACTTATTTCTATTTTCTAAGATATTGTATGGGATTGAGAGGATGAGTGGAATGGATCATTGTAAATACCATGTGTATGAATGATAAATCCCTTGGTATGGGGTGAGAGTTATTTGTGTATGGGATATTATGGGGTTTTTAGAAAATATGAAGAGTGAATCATATAAAGAGGTGGGCTCATGTCCATATGTTCCAATAATATAAGAGAGATCACATGCCAAGTGTGTGGAATGCATGTGGAGGAGTGTGGAGTCAAGAGGAATCCTTCTAGAATTCCTATGTGGAATACGGAGGATGTGGACATATGGAAAAGAGAGGGTCCCTATGGGCTCCATGTGGGGAGACTCTTGACTTTCTTAATATTTTAAGACTCTTGACCATCTTTTGATGGGACACATGGCAAGAGTAGCCAAAAAGGACATGGATGGTGACATATGGGTTTATGTGATTGATGGGGAAAGGAATCTACAGGCAGCAATTATAAATGGGTGAAGGAGGGTGACAAAATCTCTATAAAAGGAGCCCTCCTCTCCCTTGTTCAACATCTCTTCCACCATTAGGCCTCATGTTTCTGTAGCTCTAGTCTCCTCAAGACTCTTCCATGAGCCTTCTCTCCCTCTTGTAGATATTCTCTTATGTAGACTCTTGAGTCCATCTCTCTCTAGTTCATTCTCTCTCTATGAGTAGTCTTGGAGCTTTCGCTCCCTCTTGTACGTATGAAACCTCTTCTTCTCCCTTGTGTTTGTAGTATTTTGAGTTGCATTGGAGTGGAGTCTCACTCTATTGGTAATGAAGGTCACTTCGGATTCTCTCTCTTGAGTGTCTCTTTCCTTTTTCCATTGTTTTCTCTTCCAAAGTGCTCAAAAGTGTTGTCTATTCGATCACTCATTGCCCATACATGGTTTATCTATTTCCCAAGCCATAGAGGGAGATCTTCCTTCCCTCTTAGGTGACCTCTATGGGACTTGGATCGTTGATGAAGTCTAAGCATGGAGGTAGTATTCTCCCAAGTCAGCACTAGTAGAAGGAGTAGGTGTTTTCCATGACAGCAGTTTGAGACCCTGTCAGGCTTTTGCTCATAACTTTTCGCTCGGTGGTCCGATTTGGATGAAACTTATATCAATGTGAGCTCTTTTCAAGGAGCATCATAGAATGTCTTCAATTATTGTATTAGATGTCAAACCAAAAATCTCTGACTCTCTATGTGTTACTATTTCTTTTTCAGACAATTTTTACCCCCGTCCAGTAAACTGCCCATATCTTTCCGACTGCTTCTCTGTTTCTTACGAAACTTATATAAGAGCGAAGCCCATTTCAAGGAACATATCAATATGTGTTCGAATATTTGATATCATGTCTTTGCTTAAAGTTATGGGTCTCTGTGTCTCATAATATTTTGGAGAGTATTTTGAGGTAATTGTAAAGGTATCCATGAAGTAGGTGCAATGTTTCCCCGGAACCTACCCATCTGGCCCAATTATCCCCTTCAAACTCCTTGATATATATCAGTTCATGTCATGTTGAGCCGCAATATCTTATTTCAACAACGTATCGCTCTTCTCTTTGGCATAGACCAGCTTGCTGAGATTAGGACCTCCGCTGATCCTTTCCTTCTCCCTATGCTTGAGTACAACATCACTTAGGATGTTACCATCTTCATTCTCATCTAAGGGAGGATAGTATGGTGTGGTCTCTTGGTATAAAAGCTTCTTTTTAATTTCCCTTTCGTAGTGATGAATATCTCTATCACTCGGTTCGAAAGCAGTAGGAAGTGAAGAGGTGTGTGAAGTTATTACCCCAACTTCATGTCACATCTTTTGGTGGAGATGCCGAGTATGTTTAGTATTGGATTCATAGCACCTTACTAAACGGTCTCAGGTATACTTGATTGCATGTTATGCCTAGTATAGGCATGTGTTGATAAAGAAGATGCCTGGAAGAACTCCGTTAGAAGAGATTGCAGCCCGTTTAAGAGAACTAGAAGATTGTGAAGGTGATGCTCAAGCTATTCATGCGGTCATCATGATCATATCCTTTATGTTTGCACTTTATGTTTGCACTCTTGAATATGTTGGTGAATCGACAACACCATCATCAGGAACAATGATAGATTGGGGATTGTTTCATGCACTAGCAGCTTGGTGTGAAGAAGAGTTGAGTCTTTGGGTAGTTTTTTACTATAAAAGTTGAGTGGTGATTCTCAATGCTTTGAACTTCTTTTGCTATGCAAATGATGAAGAGTACAATCTCTTGAAGCTGTTATGTGCACTTCCAATTGTGAGAAGGGTGATTCTTGAATGCATGTATACACAATGTTTTCATGGTGCTGGTTGGTCACTTATTTTTGAAGATTTTATTGAGGATCACATTGTGGAGGGTTTTCAACAAGTGGTTATGCATAATAAGTTGGTCTTGGTATACTAAGGCTCTGTGGGATCTTGTTTGGGATATTATTTGGATCTTGGTGTTTCCCTTTTGTGTTTCATCATGGTGAATATTCCAGTGTTTCGAGGGACCCAAGGGGAAGACCCAGAGTCTTATCTTCAGGATTTTATTCAAGGATGCCAGCTTTCTGGATGGTCCATGAAGGATCGGGTGGAGATTTTGCCTGATTTTCTTGAAGGTGTAGCCTTGAGTTGGCATGAGGCCTTGCCGGACTCTACCAAGGAGGATTGGGACCAAGTGGTGGCTACAATGAAGTAGAGATTTGGGGTAGTGGAGTCACCAAATGCTTTGATGTTGCAGTTGGACCGATTCTATCAAGGAGAGGGCGAGATGGTCTCTGCGTTGGCAATCCAATATGAAACTTTATGGACAAAGTATGAAAGGGCAGCTTTGCGAGCTGTGGCATCTGCATCATCGGCGCCTCAAAGTCTGGTAGGGATGGAGCACTTAAAGATCTATGAGCAAATTTGTTATGGATTTGGAGCCTCGTCTTTGCTCAAAAGTAATGACTAAATATCCAACAACATACGTGGAGACACTTCGCATTATGACCAAGAAAGAAGCTTCTCTAAAGATTGAATCCTCTTTTGTGTCCTCAATAGGTTCAAGTCCTAAGGTGGAGGTAATGGGCACTCCTCAGGTACCAAAGTCCTCTGAGTTAGATCATAATATCTCCCAATTGATGGCAAAGTTTGCTGATTTAAAATTTCATTTGGTTAATGCATGACAACCTAGAGCACCAAAGAGTGAAGATAGGCCTCGAGATAAGAGTGGGGTCACTTGCTATGAATGTAATGAAAATGGTCACTATCGCCCCGAGTATCCTAGATTGAGAAAGAAAGAAGAAAAACAAGTATCCTTGTTAGAAGCTTCTTCACGAGATGAGGAAAGAGAGGTAATAATGGCTAAACGGGGGCGTGGTAAAGCAAAAGAAGAAGAAGAAAGCAAGGAAGAAGTAGATGAGGAATATCAGGAAGAGGAACACTGTATTAAGAAAAACAGGGCATCTAGAAGGAGAATTAGCCAGTCAGAATTTCCTTTAGGACAAGGCATTAGAAGCTACGAGTTGTCATCCGACCTTAAAGGAAAGGAAGCTCATATCACCTTTGGTCAATTGCTTGCTTTGTCTCCAAAACTATAGAAAGAATGGGGAAAGCTAGCAAGCACAAGAGTGTCAAAGAAGAAAAAGAAGAAAAGTACCATTCATGTTATTCAAAAGGTAGATATAGAGGTTCATGATGATGTACCTATGGTTGATATGATCATTGATGGTCAAGTGATTTCTAATGTTTACATTGATGGAGGTGCATCGATTAATGTCATGAGTGAGAAGACCATGATAGATGTTGATTTAAATTACTCTAGTACTACCTCTCCTTATCACATCAAATTGGCTGACAACACTAGGGTAAAGACCTTGGGAGTTGTGAAGATTCTAGAAGTGGATGTGTGTGGAATTTATGTGCCGACTACTTTTCAGGTGATCCCTACCAAGCCAGATGCACATGCCTATCCATTGATTTTGGGAAGCCTTGGCTATGCAAGGTGAAGGCTATTCAAAAGTGGGATACTGGAGAATTGATTTTGCAAGGAAATGATAAGAAGGTGCGATACAACATCAGAAGCTACAAAAAGGAAGTTTTCAAGGAGGAGTCTTCAACATCTAAGAGTTCATCTTTGACTTAACCGATGAAGAAGAAGAGACAGGGCATAACTCTGAAGAGTCTAGCTCAGAGGGTGAGGTGGAAGGAGTGGCCTTTGGTCTTTGTCTTGGTGCTAATCGGGATGAGTCAGGAAGGAACAAGGTGGGGGTGCAAGAAGATCCTATAGATACACTTCATGTGGAGGATGTGGAGCATGCTAAATGACGCCAACGCAATGAAGAGCTTCTTGGTGATTCTCTATCACAAGTAGTGAAAAGCTCGAGTACTTGGATATGTTAGATGATTTTCCATATCTCTTTACAACAAGCTATTCACAGGTTTGACCAGTCTCTCTTGTGGAGCACAAGATTGAGTTGAAGCCAAAAAGCAAGCCAGTTCTGCAACGCTTAAGGCGATTGGGAGTGATCCAAGCTGAGGCACTAAAGAAAGAGGTAACACAACTACTTGAGGTGGGATTCATCTTTCTTGTTGATGATTCAGAATAGATATCTCCTGTAGTTGTCACACCAAAGAAAGGAAATAAGTGGCCGGTTTTTGTGGACTTTTGTCCTTTGAATACATGCACTAAGAGGGATCATTTTCCTTTGCCATTCTAAGATGAAATACTAGACCAAGTGGCAGGGCATGAGATGTATTCTGTATGTGATGGGTATTCTGGGTACTTTCAAATTCGTATTCTGGAGGAAGATCAAAAGAAAACATCATTTGTCACACCTTGGGGAGTTTTTGCTTACAAAGGATGCCTTTTGGGTTGACCAATGCACCAGCTACATTTCAAAGGTTCATGAGTCAAGTGCTCAAGCCTTACTTGGGAAAGTTCATAAGGGTGTTTTTGGATGATTTTTGCATTTATTCTCGTTGTATAGATCACGTGGAGAAGTTAAAGATGGCCTTAGCTAGGATTGATGAAGCAAAAGGGTGTCTAAATCCTAGCAAGTGTCATTTGGCTCAAACAAAAGTAGTCTTGTTGGGTCATATTGTGTCTAAAGAAGGCCTGCAAATGGATCCTGACAAGGTTCAAGCAATCATGGCATTGCCAAGTCCTGAGAGTGTCACTGGTGTTCGTAGAATTCCAGGAAAAAGCAAGTATTATCAATGCTTTTGTGATGATTTCATAGAGATATTGCATCCCATGAACTTGTTGACAAGAAAAGGAGTTTCTTTCCAATGGGGTGTGGAGCAACTGTGGAGCAATAAGAGTCTTTTCCGCAGCAACTTAAGGAGGCCATGAGTAAGGGCCCAATATTGAAGCCCCCTGATTGGTCTCAAGACTTTTATGTAAATCCAAGTGTATCTTTGCATTCAATTGGTGTTGTATTGCTACAAAAAGGAGAGGTAGGTAGAATGCAACCCATCTATTATGCCAGCCAATAGCTTACAGAGGTGGAAACAAGGTATGAAGAAATGGAGCAGCAAGCCCTCTCTTTGGTGTTTTCAGTCAGAAAGTTTCGCTCTTATTTATTACCTCGGCCATTTCTCTTCCTTACCTCTCAGTCTGTATTAGCATATCTAGTTCGCAAGCCTAATCTTGGGGGGAGATTTGCAAAATGGTTGTCAGAGCTTCAAGAGTTCTCTTTCTCTTTTGTCACTGAAAATACCACTAGGTCCACTATGGCAGATTTGGCTCACTAGACGGCAGGATCTAAGAGAAGAAAAGAAATATAAGGAGGACATTACTGAAGAAAGGGAGACACCACCAACAGCTTTTGTCTTGTATTTTGATGGGGCTTTTAGTCCTTCACACCAGCAAGGATTCAGGGAGATAGTCTTGATGAATTCTGAAGGTCAAGAGGTGTGGGCAAGAGGACAAGAGCTTCCAGTTATCACAACTAACAATGAAGTTGAGTATAATGCTTTGATTCTTGGTTTGGAGGGTTGTCTTCAAAGTCAAGTTAAATAATTGGAAGTAATAATTCTCAGCTTATTATAAAGCAAATGCAAGGGCATTACAAGACAAGAAGCCCTCATTTGATTTTTGCTATGGCACTATATAGTCAATTTGATTTTTGCAAGTTTGTTCATATAAACAGAAAAGAAAATCAAAGGGTGGATGAGTTACCTACTCAAGCCATTGTAGTACAAGACAGGGGGTGCTTTCTTTGGTAGACACTGGATGGCCAGAATTGCAAGATGTTCAGTAATATCTAGAAGAAGGCATGTTTCCTCGAGAGCTAACTCCACAACAAAAGCAGAGATTGGTAAGGAAGGCTTGTCCCTATACTATTGTTGATGACATTCTTTATAAATTGGGAAAAGATAAGGTGCTCCATTGGGTGGTCCATCCCATGGAGACTAGGAGAATCCTAGAAATGTGTCATGAATGCTCTGGTCATTTTGCTTCAGCAAGCACAACAGGAGAATCTTAATGTAGGTTACTTTTCGCCACGCCTCCATAAGGATGTATATGAATGGTGTCGAAGTTGTAAAGTATGCCAAAAGTTTGGAAGGCGACAGTTGATTCCTGGGCTCTTGAAGTCGATTCTAGCATATGGGCCATTTGAGAGGTGGGGGTTGGACTTTGTGGGACCACTCCCTCGCTCATCTCAGGGCAAGCATTATTTATTGGTGGCCACAAATTATGCAACTCAGTGGGCAGAGGCCAAGGCCATAGTCAATAGCAAGGCAAGCATAGTTGCAAAATTTCTCTTTGATCAAATTTGTTCACACTTTGGTTGTCCTTTGGAAATTCTCACTAATGGAGGAACCTCTTTTAGAAATGAACTAATTGAAGATGTGGTGCATAAGCTAAAGATAAATCAAAGCATGTCCACGCCATACTATCCCTAATGTAATGGCTTGGCTGAGAAAACAAATGGATTGTATTGCAATTCAATGGGAAAGCTTGTAGACACCAAGAAAAGGCCTTGGGATAGGCACTTGGCAGAAGTTTTATGGGCTTATAGAACCACCCACAAGCTAGCTATTGGGTTTACACCAATCGAACTAGTGTATGGAATAGAAGCCATTTTGCTCGTTGAATTGGAGATACATAGTCTTCGCACTGCTATTGCAAGAATAGAAGGACAGGAGGATGCCTATGCTCTACGCTTGGTACAGCTAGAAGCCTTGGATGAATGCAGATTACAGGCCTCACAAAACTTGGAAGCTTCTCAAAAACGGTGCAAGGCACGTTTTGACACCAAATTACGAAGAAGAAAGATATTGCAGAAGGAGATTTGCTCATGAGATTTGATAGCCGTCTCGACAAGCGGCTAGACAAAAAGTTTATTGGTTGATGGGAGGGACCATATTGAGTCAAAAAGAAGTTCACCAATGGAACCTATCAGCTTGAGGATGTTGACGACATGGTGATACCTGGACGCACCAATGAGTATCGCCTTAAATTCTTCTATGCTTGACCACCTTGAGGACCAGCAGACCCTCTCTGTCACTAGAGAGGATCTGCAGTGGGGGAAAGATGTGACACCAAAAATTGATATTTTTTATTTTGGCATTGGTATTATTTTTCTCTATGTTTGATAAGAGTTTGAGTATCAAGTGATAGCCTAGCGGCTCTCACTTATTTCTATTTTCTAAGATATCATATGGGATTGAGAGGATGAGTGGAATGGATCATTGTAAATACCATGTGTATGAATGATAACTACCTTGGTATAGAGTGAGTCATATAAAGAGGTGCGCTCATGTCCATGTGTTCCAATAATATAAGAGAGATCACATGCCAAGTGTGTGGAATGCATGTGGAGGAGTGTGGAGTCAAGAGGAATCCTTCTAGAATTCCTATGTGGAATAAGGAGGATGTGGACATATGGAAAAGAGAGGGTCCCTATGGGCTCCATGTGGGGAGACTCTTGACTTTCTTAATATTTTAAGAGTCTTGAGCATCTTTTGATGGGACACATGGCAAGAGTAGCCAAAAAGGACATGGATGGTGACATATGGGCTGATGTGATTGATGGGGAAAGGAATCTATAGGTAGCAATTTTAAATGGGTGAAGGAGGGTGACAAAATCTCTATAAAAGGAGTCCTCTTCTCCCTTGTTCATCATCTCTTCCACCATTAGGCCTCATGTTGCTGTAGCTCTAGTCTCCTCAAGTCTCTTCCATGAGCCTTCTCTCCCTCTTGTAGATATTCTCTTATGTGGACTGTTGAGTCCATCTCTCTCTAGTTCATTCTCTCTCTATGAGTAGTCTTGGAGATTCCGCTCCCTCTTGTACTTATGAAACCTCTTCTTCTCCCTTGTGTTTGTAGTATTTTGAGCTGCATTGGAGTGGAGTCTCACTCTATTGGTAATGAAGGTCACTTCAGGTTCTCTCTTGAGTGTCTCTTTCCTTTTTTCATTGTTTTCTCTTCCAAAGTGCTCAAAAGTGTTGTCTATTTGGCCGCTCATTGCGCATACATGGTTTATCAATTTCCCAAGCCACAAAAGGAGCTCTTCCTTCTCTCTTAGGCAATCTCTATGGGACTTGGATAGTTGATGAAGTCTAAGCATGGAGGTAGTATTCTCCCAAGTCGGCACCAGTAGAAGGAGTAGGTGTTTTTCATGACAGTTTGACCCCCTATCAGTTTTTGCTCATAACTTTTTGCTTGGTGGTTTGATTTGGATGAAACTTATATCAATGCGAGCTCTCTTCAAGGAGCATCATCTTATGTCTTGAGTTATTGTATTAGATGTTAAACCAAAAATCTATGACTCTCTGTGTGTGACTGTTTCTTTTCCAGACGATTTTTACCCCCGTCCAGTAAACTGCCCATATATTTCCGACCACTTCTCTGTTTGTTATGAAACTTATATCAAAGGGAATCCCATTTCAAGGTGCATCTCAATATGTGTTTGAAAATTTAATATCATGTCCATGCTGAAAGTTATGGGTCTCTATGTCTTATGATACTTTGGAGAGTGTTTTGAGGTAGTTGTAACGGTATCCATGAAGGAGGTGCAATGTTTCCCCGGAACCTACCCAACCGACCCAATCATCCCCTTCTAACTCCTCCATATATATCAATTCATGTCATGTTCAGCCGCAAGATCTTCTTTCAACAATGTATTGATTTTCTTTGGTGCCCGGCTTGCTGAGATTATGGCCTCCACTGATCCTTTCCTTCTCCCTATGCTTGAGTACAACATCACTTGGGATATCTTCATTCTCATGTAAGGGAGGATAGTATGGTGTGATCTCTTGGTATAAAATCTTCTTTTTAATGTCCCGTTCCGAGTGATGAATATCTCTATCACTCAGTTCGAAAGCAGTAGGAAGTGAAGAGGTGCGTGAAGTTATTACCCCCAACTTCATGTCACACCACCGTGGGTATTATAATCAAACTGCATTGTGCAAGAGAGTGGAGCAGAATGAATTATTCTACGAGCCACTAATCGTATCCAAGTACCTATCTAACTACTTGGGCCAACTATTCATAACCATTTGTTTTCTTTTTTGAACCCACAAGGAAGGGAGGATGATTTTGCCTCCCCAAAGTGGTCTTAACGCTATTTCACATGATTGTGTGATTTCAAATAGTAGCATGGATCGGTATATTCATGTTTTGTGCCAACTACTACAACATAATAAGATGTGCAACGTCATAACATGGTAGAAGAGGTTTTGGTTTAGTATGGTTACCTTGTCTCCTACAACACTCATTCCATTCTGTTAAGTGCAGTATAGAAACAAAGTGTCTCGAGCTCTAGTGTTCAAGTAATAGTCCATGGCAAATAAGGTTCAGACATAGAGAAATAAGAGACAGGCTTGATTCCCACACTTGGGAGGTTTTAGAACTTAGATGTTATGTACTTTGGGAACTCTACCCAAGCCTTAGGCCTACCCTCGAGGGGTGCACTACTAAGAAACCCTAGGTATCACGTGCGTTCAAGGGGAATTTATAAACCCCTCAACTAAAAATTTTCCTGCAATAAAATCACCCCTCTTTACCTATGAACTGACAGATTTTTTTCTAGAGTTGAATTAAAAACCCCTCCTATTATTGTGATCCTGTTAAATTTTTCCCAAAAGTGGAATTAAAATACCCCTCCTTTTGAATGCATGTGGTACACTAAAATTCTGGGAGGTGAACTCCTTGAGGGCCTACCAAAAAGTGTCCAAGGATTAAATAAAAAATTCATAAGGATTATGGAAGACTAAGACCTAAGTAAATGTAATATACAAGCACAATGAGAGCACAATGCACTATGTAAATAAAATGGGACATTGGATGTAACATAATTTTACCATGACTTATTCCCATATTATGTAATCCAACTTGAAGCTCTTGGAACTATATTATGATAAATCTTGTAGGATGACATGGATAACAACTATACACTAGTTGTGAAGCCTATTTTCCCATTACAAACTAACTATGGTTGGTTGTTTTGGATGGTGGCAGTTGAACGGGTGTACTTTTTTGCAAGATTTTCATAATATGTCATGTGAAGGGTTGTCAAAGTGAAAATGAGAGTGTGCCCATATCTTTACTTGCAAAAATGAGGGGGTAGGGGGTGGTGGGTAGAACTGTGTTTGGCTAGGTTGGGTTGTGGGTAGGAGGGGAAGAAAGGTGCTTATGTGTGTGTGTGTGCATGCGTGCATGCATGTGTGTGTGTGTGTGCACACGTGCACGCACGCGTGTGTGCTTGTTTTTCCTATTCATAGCTAACCTATCAATACCAAGGACTCCATTCCCAATCCATTCCAGTCAATTGATACTCACTTACTCTTCAATCCTTAAGTAATCAATGATAATTTATTAGCAAGCAAGATCCACCCTTAGATACAAGCATTAATAATAAGTCCAAATGCAAGCAAAATCAGTAGGTGCCAGCATAAGAACTTATGAAGGCCCAACCTCTCGTCTTCTTTCTTTAAAAACTGTATCTAAATAGCAACTACAACTCAAAATACATTAACCATGTCCAAAAATGTAGTAAATGTATAAGCTAGACTATCCTCAACTCTAAATGTTGTCCAAATTTCCAAAACACTACAAGGGACATGAGTCAACTCGTCCTTACAAAAAGCCTGTACATTGGTTAAGTAATCGCTAACTGAGGGATGGCTCCAAAAATGCATATAGTGTGGAAAAACTGCATTACAAGAGCCAAAAACTTTCCCCATTTTCTAAATGGTGTATTTAATCCATTAAAATAGTAAAGTAGGAGTAGCTCCAACCATAAGTCCATCATTAGGCCTCATAAATCTGATTATACCAATATACTATAAGCAAGACAATATTCCTATGTTTTCATGTATTGATCAATGACAAGAGCATTTAGTTGGAGTGATGTAGTAATCATGTGGTTCCCATAAGTACTCCTCTTTGCTGGGTGGTCTCTTCACATCTTCATGCCATGCCTTTGGTGCTCAACAGAAACTAGTACCCACTCTCGACAAGCCCATAAACCCTGTTACTCTAGTGGTAGCTTACCGTTCTTTGATGGCACTAAGTGACTTGCCCTTCTTTTAGATTCTCTTGATGCCTTATGATCCTTTTTCATCATGTTGCTTATATTCCTTGCTCACTTTGGCCACCTCATACTTCCTTGTTCCTTGCGACTCCTTTTTTTTCATTCTTAGCCGCCTCTTACATTGTCTTTTGTTGTGGTGATCTTTTGCATTGCTCCTACCCCTCGTGTGATTTTGTGCCTCACTATCCTCTTCGTGTTGTGCTTTATATGTTGTAATGCTTTACTCGTAGTCTTTTGGGTTGTGATGACTCTTGGATATCTCCTAGTATTCCTCCCTTGCTTTGTGACCCTTCTTTTTCCTTCTAATTTTCCTTCTACACCTTATATTATAACTCGGGTGCCAGCCCACTATATATATGCCCTTGGTATTGCTTGCATACTATTGCTACTTTACCACTTGAGCTCATGCCTTTCTCCAAGTTGAGCTCATGCCTCTTGGCCACAACAGACTCCCAGCTCTCTTTTCTTCTTACTTGCTCTCTTCATAGATCCACTTCTTGCTCAGGTCTCCATCCTCTATTGGCTAATTTTCCATTCCAACCAATGCATCATGGTGCCTATACTTCTCTCCTTAGTTGTGCTTTTCACCTTCTAGTGCTTCACACAGCCCCGCTTGTCTTTTCTTGTGCATTAGAGTCTTATTTATATGTACAGTTATGAGTGTATAATATATATATGTATATTCTTTAGGCTCTCTATTATTATTTCTCTCATTAATTAAAAAACACTCTTCCAAAAGTAATCCAAAACTTGTTAATTTTTATGTTCACAAGTGATATAGCACTTCAAAATCTATTAAGTTTATTCAATCAAGTATGAATGTCCAAAATATAAGGAGGATTCTATATATCAAAGCATTGATTTCTCTCCAAGTCTCTTGCTTACCTTCTTTCCGTTCAGTTGAAGTAAAAATTCTAAGTCATCAAAAGTAATAGCAACATATTCTCCAATGTGCTTCAAGCTCCATTAAAAATTCTAAGTCATCAAAAGTAATAGCAACATATTCTCCAATTTGCTTCAAGCTCCAACTATCTATGACCTCAAGGAATTGGATTTCACCATTTGGCATAAGTATCTCTACCTCTATTGTGTCTGCTACATCACAATCCATAGGAATCCATGTGTCATGATTATTTCTCCACCACCTTTAAGAGTATCTCATGTAACAAATTCCACATTCCACACATAACTTGATACCTTGTACTTAAAATTTCCTACTAACTACACATATAAAATGGTCTCCCTTCTAAAAAATGACGAATTACAGTGAACCTTGCTCCTAAAGTCCTTGGCGGGACTTTTTTGGATAGACTAGTTGTTAAAAAAAACTCTTTACTATTTTCTATACATGGTGTAGGGCAGAACCAGTACTTTTCTGGTATATTCTTTATTTTTGCCTTAAAATAGTAGATGCAACTACTATAAATTGTAGAAACTCTATTGCTAAATAAGATGAAACAATTTATACATTTTCCTTATATATAAAGAACTTTACTTGTTGGAAGAATTGGAGGATATTACCACTAATATCTTTGATCAAGGACTATTTTACACCACTGGGATCTGAAATGGAAAGCCCCACTTAACAAGTATTAGAAAATGTAGTGGACACTTATGGTTCTTCTTGCTGAACACTCATACACTTTAGTAATGGAATGCATTGGCATAATCAAGTTGTAGATGCTAGAGGTGTTTATCTATTTGTTCTATTATGTTGCATGTGGGAAAAAGGAGAAGTAGAGGCCTTGATGAATTAAGCAACACATGCCCTTGCAAATGTTTTTGGATTTCAAAGATCCCCAGACTTGGGAAGATTGCTAATTATGCAACTATCCTTTAATGATTGGTTCTTGGAAAAGGCAAGTTGGAGGAAATGATCAACCTCATAAAACCCTTGGAGCAGTCCTTAGACCAGATCATTGAGGAGGACAATAAAGCCTTGCTGGAATTTGCTTAAGTTTCCCCGAACACTATGAGGAGCCTTTTCTTGAATTCTAACTTGATCCCCCCATCAGCCCCAACTACTACACAAAGCATCAAGAAAATGACATGCCTTAAGGTTATATTTTAAATGAAAGGATAAAATGGGGAGCTCAATCCAAAGCATACTTTTGGGATAGCAACATACCCTTTTTTCATCCTCGTCGAGTAATCTCATTTGCTAGCTATGGTCTAAGTCATTGACATGAAAGACCGAAAAATCCGAGTAGCTTAGTCTGAATGGAGAAAGCCTTAATCTATCACTAGGTAATATTGTAGAAGACTACATATAGACTGGGCCATTCTTAATTTGTTTTATGGATGATAGATGAAGAGTACTTCAAGATTTGTGACATAGCATTGATATATTTCTTTTGCTAATTATCTTCCTATAATGTTTAAATTACAGTCTTATTTGCTACACTATTCCTTCTTTTAGGGCTAGTGCACATGTAGCCCAAAGTGCGCAGCTAGATGCGCTCCATTTTGGGCCACGTGAGATAAATGGAGAGGGAGCACAATGCGACCTCAATCAATTTTGCAGCTCAAAATTTGAAGGTTCGTGATCATATACCGAGAGTGTCATTTCATGCCATTCTATGTCCACTAGGTGCAGTAGGTCATCCGTCACAAATGACCTGTGCAAAGTGGGGCAAAGGGCGTAGAGGGAGACAAACAAGGGCAGTCAGTCATTGCAAATAGCGAAGGAGTCCTCCTGTGTGAATGAAAATATGCCATCAAAGTCCATTTGCAACCATTGAATTAGTGCACAGCCCAGCTGCACATTTGCTGGCTCATGTGCACTGGCTCTTAGATCACTTAGTAGAAGGATGTTCATCGATTCCATAGTATTATATGGTCATACCATTAAGCATCTATTTGATACAATGGCAAAAGATATATTTCCTCATGCTTTCCCGCCGCCGAATGAGCTGATTGCAGGAACTGCAGGAATGAGGATCGTGCCAATGCCAGCTACTTTGATATAGGTGATTATTTACTTCATTAAAGGATTTCGTTCTAAGGCATACTCGCCAAGAATGAAACTCTTTTCATTTTCTCTTTGGGGGGGCACTTGCTAAGAACATGCTCTCTCTGCCTTTCGCTATAATTTATATATATATATATATATATAAGAGCGGGGATGCGCATAGGATGTAGCCACACTATGGTGATACACTCGTGGTAGAACCTGACAAGCGAGGTCTAAGGTTACATGACATTCTCACTACAACGTCACCTGTGACATTTGCTTCCTTAGTCCGTCACCCATGACATCTGCTCATTTGTTTAACTGAAATCAAAGTTGTTATCATCATTGTCAACTTATCCAACTATAATCTTTCTTCACTCACCACCTCGTCAACACTTTGTTCTTAAGAAATATTTCTCGCTCATACGTCACCCATGACATTTTCCCAATGTTGTGTGAGGAAATTTTAAGACTTTTGTGCTGGTAGGTAGTGTTGGGTTGCAACGAGGATAAGACAGAAACATGTATTCATCTTAAGGAGCTACAACTTACTTAGATGAGCACCATACTTTGTAAACGATGGTGTTTTATGAGCTTTTGAGAATCCATCATATTCTAATCTTTGATTATGAAGATAGTATGTGAAAGAGTGTCGATTGTCATTTATGATAGGAGGGGATCCATGGATCCTTGTGAGCTTAGCCTTTACAAGGACATCTTAGATTATAAGTGTTATTGGGATGTAAAAAGGAAATGTTATGGCTACATCGATGTGGTGATCCACCTTTATTCTCCATATATCTTCACATCTATCATTGTTAATACCATCCACCTGAAACTAGTGGACTAATCAATGCTTAAGACACACTTGATCCTAGTCATTTCTTATGGGTCAATGCACAATAAGAGATCTTCAAAATGCCACAAAAAGAAGGGTCATAGTCTCTTACCTTTGCATAGTGAACACCTCTCAGGCAAAGCTCTACTCCCACATTCTACCTACTTTCAAGGGCTTTGAATTCAATCATCATCTCTAGCTCAATGATCCTCATCAAGCATCTCTTAACAACCTATGTTGCACCTCCCAACCCCTCCAATCTATTACCCACCCTCGATCACTCCTCCCCGCCATCGTCTCTTGCACACACATAAAGCTATTTTCCCTACCTTCATGGGACTTTTTGAGAGTGCTCACAACGGAAGCAAGAACAGAAGAGGGAGAGAGAGAAACAGAGAGCCACACAAGTTTTGGTGGGTGCAAAACCACCCTAATCTTCTTTTTCATTCATTTATATATGTGTTTGAGTATTGTACATAACTGGGGTAAAGGTAGAGTGACCTTTAACCCCCACAACCTCCCACTTAAAGGACAATGTGCCTTTAAGGGAGAACAACCAGTGAGCATACTATCCAATGCCCATCAATACACAACAATACTCAAACCGCTGAGACTAGGTAGACTCTTCGTCAGCATAGCTGCAGGGTTATCATCTGTATGAACCTTGACAAGCTCTATGCGCTTGTCCTCAAGTACCTCCCTAATGAAATGGTTCCTGACCTCAATGTTTTTGGTCTTTGCATGAAAGAACGGATTCCGTGCTAACTGAATAGCACTCATGGAATCACTATGCAATGTCGGTACACTTGTATGAACCCCCAAATCTCCCACTAGCCGATCAAGCCATATAGCCTCCTTGCAACCCTCTGTGGATGCAACATACTCAGCCTCTGTGGTAGACAAAGCAACACACTTTTGTGCGCGAGACATCCACGACACTGCACCACCTGCAAAGGTGAACACATAACGAGAAGTGGATCTCCTACTATCCACATGCCTTGCATAGTCTGAATCTGTGTACCCAAGTACACGCATGTCTCCTCTACCAAAGCAGATGCACATCTCCTTAGTACCCTTCATGTACCTCATGATGCACTTAACTGCCTCCCAATTCCTCTTTCTTGGATTAGCCATATACCGGCTAACAACTCCCACTGCAAATGCAATGTCTGGTCTAGTAGCTATCATAGCATACATAAGACTCCCAATTGCTGATGCATAAGGAACCTTGGCCATCATGGCCCTTTCCTCATCTGATTTGGGACTATCTATATGACTCAGTTTCACATATGGAACATATGGAGGCAATGGAGTACTCACTGCCTTCCCCCCCTCCATATTGAAACGCTGCAATACTTTTATAACATACTCTTTTTGTGAAAGCCAAAGGAGTTTCCTACTCCGATCATGCGTGATGCGCATACCAAGAATATGACCTGCAAGTCCCAAATCCTTCATATCAAAGGCCTCATGCAACTTGGCCTTTAATGCATCTAGCTCATAAGTATTCTTGCTAGCCAATAGCATATCATCCACATATAGTGCCAAGATTATCAGGCTATTATCCTTGGTGGTACCATTTCTTGCACATTTGGTGCATGGACATCTTGATGTCTATCAACATATGCAGGTGGATTCACATCTTGGAAAGTGATTCTCCTCATTTCCACATCCCTCATGGGTGCCTTATGCATCTTCTTCTCATTGAAGACTACATCATGGCTGCATATGATCTTCTTTGCTTCTGGATCCCAGAGACAATAGCCCATCTCTCCACTTTCACCATAACCCAAAAAGATGCATTTCCTAGACTTAGGATCTAGCTTCTTTCGAAGCTCTTTCGGCACATGTGCATATGCCTCACACCTAAATATATGCAAATGAGAGTAAGAGGGCTTCTTGCCACTCCATGCCTCTTCAGGAATACCGCCATCCAAACTCTTACTAGGTGATCTATTGATCACATGCACTGCAATCTTCATTGCCTCAGCCCAAAAACCACTAGAAAGACTTGCATTGGAAAGCATGCATTGCAACCTTTCTTGAATGGTACAGTTCATCTTTTCTGCAACTGAATTTTGCTCTGGAGTACGAGGGGATGTGAGCTCCCTCTTAATCCCACATGTATCATAGAAATGCTGAAAGTCATGAGAGAGATACTCTCCACCATTGTTAGTCCGTAGGCATTTAAGCGTTCTACCTGACTGATTCTCAACCAAGGCCAGCCATTTTTGAAATACCTAGAACACATCACTCTTCCAAGCTATAGCATAAGCCCACACTTTCCTAGTTGCATCATCAATGAATGTCACATAGTATTCAGCCCCGCCTAATGACCGTGTAGGCATGGGACCACATACGTTTGAATGCACCAAATCAAGCTTTTCAAACTCTTTCTTTCCCCTTCTTTTATGGGCTGATTTAGTCTGCTTCCCATAGAGATAGTGCTCACAAAATTCAAAATAAGAGAAACTCAAACGCGGTACATAACCCAAACGGCATAAGAGTTTCATTCCATTTTGGCTCATGTGCCCCAACCTGCAATGCCAAAAAGAAGTGCTTGGCTACTCAGTTATTGCAACAACATGATCAAATACCCCTGATACATGTAAGGGATACAAAATCCCACACTTGGCACCCCTAGCCAAAAGCATAGAGCCCTTCTGAATTTTCCAACTCTGAAAGCCAAAAGTGGTGTGAAAACCAGCATCACCTAGCTGACCCACTGAAATAAGACTCTTGGTCAACTTAGGCACATGTCTCACATGTTTCAAAATAAATGCAGACCCATTTGCAAAAGATAATTTTATGTCACCTACTCCCACTATGTCACATGCATAGTCATTTCCAAGATGCACACAACCTATCTTTCCATTGTCATAAGTGGAGAACCATTCCCTATGGGGAGTAACATGGAATGAAGCACCAGAATCCAAAATCCAATCCTGGGAATATGCATCATCTGAAGTGGTAAGCAACTCTGCAGATAAACTAGACATGAAGAGAACGTCATTGTCACTATCATGTGTGACTGCATTGATCTCCTCGATCTTCACTTTTCCTTTGTCCTCCCTTGGACTCTCTTCCTTTTGATTTTCACCCCAATTTTTATTCTTTTTCTTATCCTTTTGCTCTCTTTTCAGCTTGTAGCAATCCTTTTTCATATGGCCCTTCTTGCCACAGTGGTAACACTCAATGTTCCATGCCCAGATTTGCTACGAGACTTCCCTCTTTCTTGGGATTTCCCCCTGAACTATGATCTGCCCCTTTGCACATTTAAGGCTGCATCCTACTTGTTGCCATCCATAGACTTTCGTCTAATCCCCTCGGCCAACAAGCTACCCACAACATCATCAAATTTCAGTACTCCACCAGGTGCAGAGTTACTGACAGCTGTACGGAAGGTATCCCATGAGGATGGCAATGAAGATAAGAGAAATATTGCCTTAGTCTCCGCATCAAAATTCATCTTTTGAGCCTGAAGCTGGCTGAAAATAATATTGAATTCATTCAAGTGAGAAGCAATGGAGACCCCTTCCTTCATCTGCAGCTCAAACAACCTCTTCATGAGGTAAACTTTATTAGAGGCAGTTTCCTTTTCATAAGTGGCACACAGTTTCTTCCACAAATCTTCCGTAGTCTGCTCATTTTTACTACTGTGAAATAAACTGACTCTGCAAGATGAAGTCTAATAGTAGATTTTGCTAATGCATCCAACTCATTCAAATCATCCTCAGACATATTTGTAGGCTTAGCTTCAATCCCTGCCAAGGGTTTAATCTGCTTCTTTTGAATAAGCACATCCCTTATTTGTTCTTTCCACAAAGAAAAGTTTGTCCCATCAAACTTTTTAATGCTAAAAAACTTCTTTTCAAACATGGAAGAGGATGCCATGATGCAAATGAAGCAAAAATCTTAAATGCTAGTGCCTATAAGAGAGAATCACACCAAATACCAGGTGCACCCATATGTGTATGTCACAATAGAGTGAAATATCACCAAAACTCATGTCTCAAAGCATCTGACTCATGTATATATACTATGCATCCATATGAGCAAATCTGGCCCAAAAGAAAATGCCAACTGCAATGGCAATCCAAAATGCCAATAAGTGCCAAATGACTCAAGCATAAACACCATCCACTGGCATATGCATTAATAATATCTCATCCAAGAGAGCATAGCACTATCAGTGCATCACCTGCAATGTGTGAAAGCTGTCCCTCAGCATAAAATAGCATTCATGTGCAAAGCGTCCATAAAAATAGCTCAGGGGGGTCACTCATCATATGTAACCCTATCACATGAGTTCAACAGAAGGATATTTTTTATTTCTAAAATTTACAAAAATAAATATACATATGGGACTATTTAAAATAGTTTTGGAAAAAATTTACAGATTTGTATAGAAAAGGGGTACATTTTATTAATGAAAAATTTACAGATAAGGGATTTTAGAAATATGCCTTGAACGCACGTGGTATAGAGGGTTTATACATAGTGACCCCCTTGAGAAAAATAGCATCCCACAAGGCAATTTGGGCCTATCAGCACATCCAATAAGGACCGCAATGCATCCAAATGGCCTATAAATCATCCACTGCAACCCAATGCACACCACGAATGAGCGCACATTGCTCAAATTGCAACCAGAGTGATCTGCATAAGGTATGCTCAAGAAATCATAGTCCCACGGTAATGACCGCTACTAAAAATAGAACCTGAGATGCCTCAAAACATGGGCGCCATTGCATAATCAGACTCAGAAAGAAAATCTACAAATATCTCTCTTCTGCCGGAACTCCAAAATCCCAACCAATGAGTGAGAAATGGGAGTCAACACTTATCCACTGCCATGTGGCATAAATCTAAGGTTTCAAAACCTTAGAATGAAAAATGCATAACAGAGAGACGAAATCGAATACACAGAAATCTATAACTCTGAAAATCCTCCACCGAATCGCGTAAGAACTGACAAGTAGGGGTTTTTGGGCATCTAAAACGCAATGGGACAGACGGTTTTGGAAACCGTGGTCTCAATCACTGAGTCCAACACACGGACTGAAAAACGTTTTTGGAAATAGTGCTGTTTGTACACTCCATCGGAGTGCGAATGATGAGCAACATAGAAGTTTTAGGACCTCCTGAGTCCATTGGAACTGACAAATCTGCAAATGGTTGCTCCAAACTTGAGTTCCAACACCCGGGCAGAAAAACGTAGAAACTGACACAGTGAGTCAGAAATCCAATGAAATGATCCCAGATTCAAGAATGAAGGTGTTTCCAAGCTCCTGAAGTGAAGTGGACACCGAAAGCAAGAAATAGTTGCCTCTACAAGTGAATACGGAGTCTCTATCATCGAACGGAATAGGGATAAGCTCAAAAAACGACTTTTTCTTTGAAAACACTTAACAGGCTCTCAAAACCACTTTGCAAAACCAAAGTGACTTTTCCAAAGGTTCCTCCAAGGTCTCTGCACACTCGGATGCAAGTAAAGTCACCCACAAAGCTTCCCACAGAGCTTCTCCTTCCTCCCACAAAGCTACTGAGCTTCTAAGCATTCACGCACGCTGAGCTAGATCACCCGGGCTCTGATACCAGTTGAGAGTGCTCACAACGGAAGCAAGAACGGAAGAGGAAGAGAGAGAAACAGAGAGCCACACAAGTTTTGGTGGGTGTAGAACCACCCTAATCTTCTTTTTCATTCATTTATATATGTGTTTCAGTATTGTACATAACCGGGGTAAAGGCACAGTGACCTTTAACCCCCACACTTTTTGAGTTTGGAACTAGCATGTTAAGCTTCTCGATTGACATCACATTTGTTCATTGAGACAAATCTTGATTTCGCGAATAGCTATTACTAGGCCTTGAGTGGCCAAATGTGAAACCTACATTTAACTTAGCAATATGATTCTTATCTCAATATATTCTAAGAAGCCCCAAGTTCATTCAAGAATGTACAAAACATAGCCCTTTAGACCAAAGAACAGGTATGTAGTGACCTAAATTTTTGGTGCTATAGGTACTAAACATCAAGTTTGTCTCCTATTTAAAAGTCTGTTTGCATTAATAAAAAATCCCCTTGAGGATGATACGAGTGACTCACAACTTCCTTGAGAGGATGGTTTGGCTTTCATGAATCCTTTCTTAATCCTTTCTAATGGCAGTGTCTACATTAAAAGATCTCAACAAAACTTTTGCATCATAAGCCTCTATTAGGTTGTAGTCACATTGATTTCTTGGCCTAGATCAAGACCCGATTGTCCATTGAATTCCAGATGACAGATAATGGACATGCACATTAGTGTCTAGGAATCTAGAGTTTGCTAGCTTAAAGTCCAATTCAAATCTTTTAGCAACATTATGCACAAGATAAACTATGTAGATGGACAACTAATCAATTGCTAGCCACAACTGATCCAAAGATAGTGAACTTGTCACATTTCTATATCCCTGGTAACTACAGTTGTTGCTAGAGTATGTTCAACATTTCTTACTGATAGGCAAGGGCTTCTATCAATATCTAGTAAATGATGCACTTGCCTTGACATCATGTTTGTCACTTCACAACTTTCATAGCATATGCAAGATCTAGATGTATTGGAGGGTTGTTGCCAAATGACTCTTCTAGTATTTAGACTCTATAAGGTGGAATTATTTATTAGGCAAATGTGCTTTCGATGGTGTGGTGCAAATTGGGATAATGTTATCAATTCATGCAAGTTGACTACTAGATACACCTTTCAAGTAGCAAGTGGCCCAATTTCGGGTACAACAAGAAACAATATGATGATGCCCTCTTCATGATTTAAATGGAGTCTAGCAATGGCAACTGCAGTTATAGAGAATATATGGCTCCATAGTGTTATTTTCTTACATGGATATCTTCTAGGATATCCTCAGCTCTAGTTATTCACATGATAATGCAATAGCAATCATCAACACCAAGAGCCAGATCAACAAACTCAAGTGCCTCCACTTGAGGTACCACTTCTGTTACATCAACTATAATACCGTGACATCGGTATAACGGGGAAACCACGAGGGCTTGACAATACTTACGTATGTGGCTAATAGGGTCTAGGGGGAAATCCTAGGCCTAGGTAATTAATGGAAGGGTGCATTAGTTGAACCTAAAGAGGGGTTTAATGGTAAGGTCCACTTGGACACATGGCACCATGAGGGTTGGCCACTTGGGAGGTATTGGGCTAGGAGGGAGGATTCTAGAGGGAGCCAAAAAAAAGAAAGAAGGTGGAGGAGGTTCCAAGAGAAAGGAATCTGTGGTCAGGTGGAATAGGATGAGCAGAAGCCCTCGAGGTTTGAGGAGACTTAACATTGGTATCAAAGCTAGAGTTTGATGATTTGGGAGCGCAGGTACGAAGGTGGAAATGAAGAGTCGACTGCCGTGCGCCCTACAGCATTAGTTCAGTGATGCAGCCTAAGACGATGAGCTATGGAGAACCATGCGCACTTGAATGTAATACTGGACTTAGGCTACTAGTACTTGAGCACAGCAAAGTCACGACAGTCGAAGCTTGATTGAGTGCAACGAAGTCACCTGCATATAGGAGGAAGGGTTCGCGAATCGGCGTGATAGCAAGTAGATAGGCTGCAGTTGCTGTGCACGGTAGATAGAGCCAACTCCCTCACATTACTCAAATCTCTTATAAGTACTACTGCTAAATACAGTTGCGCAGTGGGACTCCGGAGTGCTGCAAGCTTGCAAAGGCTACGGGTCTGAACTTTGAAGCTTTTCAATTTCCAAGGCTGCGTGTAGCCATCGTCATTACTGCAGGATCGAGACCAGAGCGGGTGTCAGTGTTGCGGATCTCAGAGGTCTAGACTCCATTCCGATAGACAATTCAAAGCAGGTCGATGAACAGACAGGGACTGAGAGGTTCTAGAGCTATACAATCCATCATAGGCTGCTAGTCAGACTACTGTTTGAGGGTGTTGCAAACAGTTACCAGATTCCCGTCCATGGCCATGAGATGATTTATGTCTGGGCTCCTGGATACTGGTTGTTGGCTATAAGTTTCAAGTACATTTTTATGGCTTGTCTCTTTCGTCTACAAGGAAGATAAAGCACCGGTCGATGCTGTTTGAAATGTTGAGAGTGGGAAGCCATACCACATCAGCAAAGGTCATTCGACCTTTGAAAAAGCCACGTCATCTAAGGCTACTTTAGCCTTTAAAGAAAGTCACTTCACCCCTCTCTTTTTATCCCTCTTCATCCAACTTAGGTCCTAAAGTTAATTTCACCTCTTTTCTCTCCAAGATTTATTAGCCTCGCCGATTTCAAGTAAAAGATTTACATTCAAGATTGAGGGAAGCAAGAAGAGCACGATCAGGACGAGAGATCAAGAATTAAAAGCGAGAGAGGACGCATCAGCTTCAAAGACAAATTCAAGACCATCGAACAAATACCAGGGAAGTGGGCATCATATTTTTCTATCTGATATAAAGTGCTTTACTTTACTTTTTCTGGAAAATATACATTTTTAAAATGACAACTCCAGAAAGGGATGGTATGATTAGGGAGGCCGAGGAAAGGGCTAGAAAGGGAAAAGCAATAGTTGGAGAGGAAACACATGAGGAGATACAAACTGAAACTCAACAGGATAATGTAGAAATGGAGGATATTGATTATGGTGATTATGGAATTCCGTATGCGGAATTCCATAACCTTGAAACTCGAATGCAAAATATAGAAACACAGTTGGGGGTTATTAGTGAAACATTAAAAACCCTAGCTGAAGCTATAACAAAGATAGCCGATTCTCAATCGGTATCTATTACTAAAAAATCACCGATTCCTCCTAATCAAGTGGAGAGGTCTACCTCTCGACTTAGAGAAACCTCGAACATCCTTAAGGACTTAAAACCACCAATTTTCAATGGGGAAGAAAAGGAGTGTAATAAAGATGCGATTAATACGTTCTTGCAAAAATGGCAAGACTTTCATCGACTCAGGAATACACCTCCTAAAAATCAAGTCATGGAAGCAAGTCTTTCCCTTGGAAATAAAGCCTATAAATGGTGGATGAGCCTCAGGGAGAGTGATAAAATTCCTAGATATTGGACTGAGTTTAAACAAGCCTTCCTAAAAGAGTTTTTACTGGAAAATGAATTAGAAAGAGCATGGGAGGCTTGGGACAATTGCACTATGGGTAAAAATACTCTAGTCCAGTACATAGAAAATTATAGGGAGGCAGTCCTTAAGCTGAAGGGAATTGATGAATTCCAAAAGATAAGGGGTTTCGTGAGAGGTCTTAAAGACACTTATAAGGTTGAGGTGAAAAGAAATTCTCCAAAAACCTTTGAGGAAGCCATTAAGTATGCCCAAATATATGATGATACGATGGGGAAATTTAGAATTGGAACTTCGGAGCAAACAGGTTTTGTTCGAAAGTTCAATAAATTTTCCAATTTGAAAAGGAAGGGGCACTTTAAGAAGGAGGTTCCTCAGGCACCACCTAAGAAACCTCAAACACAAAATTATCCTCTCTTGAAAAAAGAGGATTATGAAAGGGCCAAGCAAGAAAATATTTGCTTCAAATGTCTGGGCAAAGACCATGCTGCTTGGAACTGTCCTAAAAATAAACCAGCGGGAGCTAAAGCCCCAAATAGACCTCCACCAAAACAAGTGCATGCGGTGCAAGTGTTACTGCTTAATGGTATTGAAAAGTACACTGAGGTAGAGGTCTATCATGAGGATAGCACCCACATGTGCTGTCTATCATCGGCAATGTGGCAGCCCCCCATCTTTGGTCCTCATGATTTAATGAGGATGCATGGAAAAATTAAGGGGCAAAGAGTAAGAGTGATGGTCGATGATAGTGCAACACATAATTTCTTAAACTACTCGTTAGTTAAGAAATTAAAATTGCCTGAGAGTCCCAGTGCCCATAAATATGTGGTCTCTTTGGCGAAGGGTAGTGATAAAAAAGTTTGGGACACCATGATATATGGTGTAGAGATGAATATTCAAGGCTATCAGGATGCCTTGGATTTCCAAATCATGCATCTCGACTGAACAGATGTAGTACTTGGTCGAGAATGGCTGTATAGTCTTGGGCATAGCTTACAGAGGAGTTATCTTAATAACTCCATAATGTTTGAAAAAGAGGGTAGAATCTTTCAGATTCAAGGAGAACCTGATGTACCTAACTCTCCTCTTATTTGTTCGATGGAATTAGAACGACTACTACACCAAGAACAATGCGAGGTATATCTTTGTGAACTTACTTTTATTGGTGATTTTATGTCTTCTGCATCGAAAAGAAGTAATGTTGTTTTTTGTAATGTTAAAAAGTGTAAATTTTCTTTCAATGATTTAATGTTTGAATTTAAAGATGTTTTTCTGCTTGACTTACCTGATGGTTTACCTTCGGAGAGAGAAGTAGATGATAAAATAGATTTAATTCCTGGATCAACCCCTGTTTGCAAACCCCCATATAGGCTTAGTCAAACAGAGGAATGTGAGGTCGAAAGACAGTTAACAGAATATCTTAGGAAGGGCCAAATCCAAACAAGTAGTTCACCTTGGTCTGCACCAGTTTTACTGGTAAAGAAAAAGGATGGTACTATGCGTTTATGCATAGATTACCGAGCATTAAATAAAATCACCATAAAAAATAAGTATCCTATGCCTCACATTGATGAGCTCTTTGATCAATTGTAAGGGGCAAAATACTTTACAAAAATTGATTTAAGATCAGGATGATATCATCAAGTACGAATTAGGGAAGAAGATATCCCTAAGACATCATTTCGTACTAGGTATGGGCATTATCAATTTAAAGTAATGCCATTCGGATTAACAAATGCTCCAGCAACTTTCATGACACTTATGAATAGTGTCTTAAGGCCATATCTAGGGAAATTTGTTGTAGTATTTCTAGACGATATCCTTATTTATAGTAAAACCAGAAAAAAACATTTGGAACATTTGCAAAAAGTGTTCCAACTGCTTAGAGATAATTCACTCTTTGCAAAAGAATCCAAATGTGAATTCTTTGCAAAAGAAGTGAAATACTTGGGACATATAATATCCCAAGAAGGGGTTCATATGGACCCTGATAAAGTAAGGGCCATATTGCAATGGCCACATCCTACAAATCTAGAAGAATTACAGATATTCTTAGGTTTGTCAAGATTTTATAGAAGATTCATCCAAGATTATGCTAAGATTGCTGTTCCGATGACGGACTAGCTTAAGGGGAAGGGAAACACCTTCATATGGGATGAACCTCAAAAGAGAAGTCTTGAAAAATTAAAGATAGCTATAGCGGCAGCTCTTGTCTTAAAAGTAGTGGATCCCAATGAACCATTCGTGGTTGAGACAGATGCCAGTGATTTTGCTATTGGGGCAGTACTTATACAAAAAGGTCAACCAGTAGCTTTTGAAAGCAAAAAACTAGATCGTGCCCAATGGAATTACTTGCATATGAAAAAGAACTATATGCTATAGTCTATGCTTTAAAGAAGTGGAGGCACTATTTATATGGTGCAAAATTTGAGATCATCTTTGATCAAGAAAGCATTAAATGGATTTGTAATCAGCCAGAGCTTAAAGGTAGAAAAGCTATATGGGCTGAGTTAATGCAAGAGTTTGATATACAATTGACATATAGGAAAGGGAAGTTTAATGTGGTAGTAGACTCTCTTAGCCGAATGCCAATTGTTAATGAATTGAGTTTTACTCAATTTCAAAATGATTTCCTAGAGTCCTTAAAAGGGAAATGTGAATTTGATCCTCACTTCTCTGAAATATGGAAAGCAATTAAAAACAGGGATCCAACTAATCGAGAGGCTTTCACTGAGGAGTCGCATGGAAATGGCGACACACCACAGGTTGATAAAGGACTCAAGTGGAGAAAATATACTATTGAAGATGGCTACCTACTCTACAAGGGCAGAGTATGTGTCCCGGATAATAATGACATTAGGCGCCAAATTCTTTTTGAATGTCATGATAGTCCGAGTGCTGGACACCCGGGAATTCAAAAGACATATGTACTTCTGAAAAGACAATTCTTTTGGCCTAGAATAGGAAAGGACGTCCAAGATTATGCATTGAAGTGCCAAAAATGCCAAGTCAATAAGGCTGAACGCCTTAAGGTAGGAGGTCTCCTACACCCATTGGAGATTCCATCTGGCAAATGGAAAAGCATCTCCATGGATTTCATTGTGGGACTACCTAGGACACAGAGAGGGCACAACTCTGTGTGGGTAATTGTGGATCGGTTGACCAAGATGGCTCATTTTATTCCTGTCAGTGAAGATGTTAAAACTCCAGAATTAGCTAGGCTATTTGTGGAGCATATCTACAGACTGTATGGGCTACCTGTCGATATTGTTAGTGACTGGGATAGCAAATTTAACAGCCATTTTTTGGGGGCTGTGTTTAAGAGGTTGGAAACTTCATTGAATATGAGCACCGCGGATCATCCACAAAGTGATGGTCAAACTGAAAGGGTCAATCAAATCATTGAGGATATGCTTCGAGCATATGTAAATAAATGGCAAACTAATTGGGAACAGTATTTGCCCGTCTTAGAATTTGCATATAACAATGCCAAACATTCAGCTACAGGTTTTAGTCCATTCATGATGATGTATGGATTTCAACCTAGAGCCCCAATGACAGTGGGACTTGAAAAAGAGAAGGTTCAAGTGGCCAAATACTTTCTTGAGGATATGAATCAAATTCTTAAGTTAGCTAAAGATAGCATAAGAAGAGCTCAAGATAGAGCACAAAGTTATGCAAACCCCCACCGTAGAAAGTTGGAGTTTGAAGTAAATGAGAAAGTCTACCTTAAGGTACCTGAATCTTCAGAATCTCTAAAAACAGGTGAATGTCCGAAGTTATCTCCTAGGTATTGTGGACCATTCACAATACTTAAGAGGATTGGAGAACTTGCTTACAAATTATCCTTACCTGAGGGATGTAGAGTACATCCAGTTTTGCATGTTAGTAGGCTAAAAAGAAAATTAGGAGATGATGATAATCTCATTGGAAATGAAGTCCTAGTTGAACTTATTGAACCCGCATCTTTACCACATGAACCAGAAAGAATTTTAGATACACAAGAAAAAAGAACGCGACATACTATATGGAAAGAATGTCTGATTAAGTGGAAAGATAGATATGAAGAGAGTTCAACATGGGAAAAGGTAAGCAATCTCTAGAGGAGGTTTCCCAATTTTGTTTTCGAGGACGTAAACAATTCTTAAGGGGGAGGGAATGTTACGTCAACTATAATACCGTGACATCGGTATAACAGGGAAACCACGAGGGCTTGATAATACTTACCTATGTGGCTAATAGGGTCTAGGGGGAAATCCTAGGCCTAGGTAATTAATGGAAGGGTGCATTAGTTGAACCTAAAGAGGGGTTTAATGGTAAGGTCTACTTGGACACATGGCACCATGAGGGTTGGACACTTGGGAGGTATTGGGCTAGGAGGGAGGATTCTAGAGGGAGCCAAAAAAAAGAAAGAAGGTGGAGGAGGCTCCAAGAGAAAGGAATCCGTGGTCGGGTGGAACAGGATGAGCAGAAGCCCTCGAGGTTTGAGGAGACTTAACAACTTCATCAAGCACAAGTTAACAAAGAGCTCCTCCATCTAAAGTACATGCCAATAAAGGAGATGATCATAGAGGTGCTGACCAAGGCTCTTTCAAGCACATTTGACTAGAAGTGTTGTGATTGAGTAGGGATTATTGTGCCTCCAATAGCTATGATGCTAGATAATTGAAGTCAAGGGGAGGGGGGTGTTGGGAATAATGTAATGCCAAATTTTTATTAATTTAATTCTAACATTATTTTTAATTTTATTTTTGTGGGGAAAAATCACTCTATTTCTAGCATATTCACTAGGACTATATGTACATGTATGCACTCACTTCAAGTTGTCATTGTTAAATCTATAGTAATCCGATTATTCTACAATTACCAATTGTGAGTACAATTGACCATTGCAGAAGCCAGTCAACAATAGCAACATAGTGCCACTACAACCTAGGAGCAACCCATCAATGGAGAAATTGCTTGGGTGCTCCTGTGACTATGCCATAGGATGTAGGTGAATGGATTTGTACTTCCTGGTTAATCGGTGAGTAGGAGCCTTTTGGGCATTTGTGATTTAGCATCTCTAGAAACTCAGCAATGTGGTAGTGTCCCAACGCTTGAAAGTGCCGAGAGATCTTCTTTGTGACTGTTAGAATGATGTTTTGAGTATTTAAGGCTATGTTTAGTCCAAATTTGTTGAGTTTCAATTGAGGGTTGACGACTAAGGCACTAGAGCCTGCCTTATAGACTAAAATTATCAATGTGCACTATATTATCATGTAACTTTTGACTTTCTTAATTAATTTCCTTTTTATTCCTAGGGAAAACAAAATCTATGCTAATAAGTGTAGCCTCCATGCTCCTTCATTCCTGAAATATATGTGGTGGGGTAGCTTGGAGAGAGCATGGTGCACAAGTCAATAAGTGGCAAGTGGCAAATGGATGAGGGTGTGACAAGTGGACGAGATGTGGGTGAATAAAAGGAGGGGAATATAGATGAACAAAAATCCAAAGGTGTTTCAAATCTTGCAATTGATAAAATGGCTCGCGTAGCTGAAGCGAGGGGAACCCCATGAAGCTTTGCAGCTCATTCATCTCCCCCGTAAACCCTCTGCAACCCCCGGCCGCGTCCTCGTCCGCATCACCACCCGCCCCGTCAACCCCACCGATCTCGTCACCACCCGCTCTGCCCACCTCCTCACCCTCCCCCCCCACCTCCTCCCTCCTGTCATCGGCAGCGAGGGCTTCGGCATCGTCGAGGAGGTTCGTCGACTCTGTGTGTGTCTCCCTAGTCTCTGTCTCTCATCTCCCTCCTTCATCCTCCTCTACTCGCTTGTTTCTCCGAATGATACGCTCTTTTGGTTTCGTGGGTCCTCCAGATCGGCGCCGGTTGTCACCAAATTCACACCCGGCCAGCGCGTCATCCCCCTCGTTTCGCTCGAGTATTACAGCGGTGGACAAGGCTCCTGGCAAGATTACATTGCTATGCGTGAAGAGCATGTTGTTGCGGCTCCAGATAGCCTCGATGATGAGACAGCTGTGCAATTCGTCATCAACCCTTGGACGGTATATGGACTTCTTGATGACCTCGCCATTCCTAAAGGAGAATACTTTCTCCAGACAGCTGCAGGTTCTGTTCTCGGCAGGTATATCCTCTCCCGCGAAAGGCGGTATTGCTTCAGGCCTCTATACACACTACTCATTTTCTCTGTGTGTACAAATGTGCAGGCAACTTATTCAGCTAGCCAAGTATTGGGGTATAAAGACAATCAATATCGTTCGAAAAGATAAATGGAAAGGACGAGCTAAAGATGCTTGGCGCGGATGAAGTGATTAACTCTGAGACGGAAGGTCAGTCTCAGGATCTACACACATGACTTGTGATTTGATCTACACTTGCAACCCCTCTATGGAGGATATAGTACGTTTTCCGGAAATGATTGCTTTCTTTGTTCCTACGAAATAAGCGCAGTACTGTAACGGGCCATAACTTTTAAAGTGCTTAAAAAGTAGTCACGAATACATAAGTCTTGCAATATACTTATACATTGACATGTTTTGCAGACATTCTTGAACGAGTCAAAGAAATTACAGGCGGGAAACTGGCTTATGCAGCGGTGTCGATGTTGTTAGCGGCTCACTCACCAAAGTGCTCTCTCTCTCTCTGCTATATTCTGTGGAATTTTGTACCTCCATCAATTGAACCAGTATCCTGCTTCTCTTGCCATTTCTTACTCCATAGAAATTTCACTAAAATGTAGCCTCATGGTGTCCCCATTTTGTATCTTCGGACGTGTGTGAAAACGTATTGAAGGCTTACTAAAAAGCATGCTCTTACGACAGACTGTGGCCGCTCACTAAGCATGGTAGACCTGATGCGAGGAGTGGAGATACGCTGGTGGGGGCTTCCAGACTACATTGCTAACGGGGAAAACTAGCTCACGTGTCTGCAGAAGTGATGAAACTGCTAGAGGAGAAGGTTCTCAGACCCCTTGCAGGCGAGAAGTTTCCCTTGGAGGATTTCAAAGCAGCTATTGAAGAATCAGAAAAAGAGAGTCGTGGGGGAAAGGTTCTTCTCATGAGCTGAAGAGGGCTTGGCATATCTTTGGGCTCCAATAGGTACGAATTGACCCTATTATATGGGTCTAAATAAAGCGTACCTAATTGACCCTATTACATGGGTCTAAATAAAGCCAAAGTAACGTTAGGTAAAGTACGTGCCATTAGTTCACATAGCCCGCTTCCTCTCACACGTTTCCATGTTTTGATCAGCTTGATACAAGTAATGTACATCCATCTTCATAGGGATTCAAACAAGAGACACACGTGCCTACAACACTGCTGCCAAGTGGCTAAGTGGCTGAGTACTAAACTGTTGTTGTTTCCCTTTCAAAGGGCTTCCAAAATAGTATCTTTCTAGTAGCTAGAGCTTTGCCCCGTTAGGGGCAGTGCTAACAAAGAGTTACTTGGGGGAGTATTCCCATCAATGAATGTTTATGTTTTAGCCATTTCTCCATGTACTTTTTTTTTTTTTCAAAGAAGGCCTCAAGTGCCCATTGAAAAGGCTTATATTTACAAGCACTCTTAACAAGCCATTCTAAGAGCTTTTACATTCAATTTATATGCAGCATTATGTTAACAATCTTGATGGTTCTTTAAAGTGAGTGTGAATAGATCTTAAAACAAAGTAAGGTCAAGTTATTACATTTATGCAAGATCAAAACGTTTTGCTATTAATGCTCGTAATATTCCAAAGATTGAGTTTGTTATGCCACTCGATGTAGCACAAAATAAATGCATTAAGATGGCATATGAAGATATCAAGTCTTGTAACGTAGATGTAGAAATATGTAACCTATATGCATTTATGGAATTGGGCATAGTTTCTTTTGAAACTTTGTTATGGCCACTTGATTTCACATAATGGCATATAAATATGAAAATATGGGCTAATTAGACATTTGCACAATGTATAAAAAATGTTTGCGTCAAGGAAGAGGATTTCTTTGTATGACCTTCATATTGATAATTTACTTTATCTTATAGGAAAAGTATGCACATATCACAAATGGTAAATTATGATTTGTCACTTCATTAAAGAAAAGGTTATGTTAAAATCCTGATTGTCGCAATGTGTTTCCATGAGAAGGGGAAGGGGGAGGGGAGATGGAAGAAGAGAGAGGAAGAGGGAAGAGAAGAGGGGAATGAAGGGGGTTGGAGTAGTAAACACAAAGTCACTACAAAATTCATGATAGAAGGAAATTTCATTTAACCAACACATATATCCTACAAGCACCAAGCAATAATCCTAGCATAAATATAGCTCTAATTGCCCATGTTCAAATCATATTATGGCTAATTGCTATTTTGTTTCAACTGATAACATCAGGAACTTCTATCATGAGCTATGAGACATAATAGCATCAACTTTCCTTGTGAGCTAAAGATACTGGGATGGAGATCAAATTTAAACTTCCACAAATAGATGAGGATGCAATACATGCTGGAATTATAAAATATGCGCTTGATGAGGAGACAAAAAGATGCAAAGAGTATGATGGGTAGCTTCTTCTTTTATTTTGATATGATAAAATTGCAATCATGTTAACTTTCTTCCTTGTGTGTACATCGATTTAATGGAAGAATTCCATTTTTCCAGTGTTTTTTATTTTTTGACATATGATAGGAAGCCATTTTTTCATAAATAAGTAAAAAATTGTCATTTTTAACCATATAAAAAAGAATATTCCATTTAGTTCTCGTTTCTATGAAATAGTTCTCACTTCATCCGCAATAGTGTTAGGTCCAATCCTATTCTTTCTCCCCAATCTCTCTCTCTCTCTCTCTCTCTCTCTCTCTCTCTCTCTCTCTCTCTCTCTCTCATTTTTACAAGCACTTGTGCCCATATGGCTCCAAGGAAGATTTCCTATTGTCTTCCTCTCATCCTCTCTTTCTTCTCCATGCTATCTTGCAAAATATTCAGCCACTACCACTTGCATAGACTGCTAACCATGCGGTTAACAACAATACTCAAGTCAAATCTATAGTATGCATCATATGCAATGAACAACTAATTCTCTCATGAAGCCACTTTGACCTCCTGTGAACTAGTTCATTTGATGATGATGAACTTTGTCTATCCACCTGTAATAGTTCATCTGATGATGAACTTTATTTTTCCATCTACACACAGTCCACCACCATGCAAAAAATTATGTCAATAGTTGAAATAACACCTTAAAACCAAGGAAAAAAACAGGGACACATATTAGCCCAATGGTGAATCTAGGGCCTTCTCGAAGTTTCTTGGCTAATTTCTATAACTTCAAATTTGATAAATTCATTTAAAAATTAGCATAAAATTCTCATATAAGCTCTAAATTTAGCATTCAACTTAATTGATGCAAGTCATATGGAACCATATATTGGGTTAGATTTTTCAAATTTTGATAAATTCACCCAAAAAATAGCATAGCTTTCTCACACAAGCTTGAATTTAGCACTCAAATTATGAAAAATCTAACAAATTCACCCAAAAATTAGCATAACTTGCTCATATAAGCTTTGAATTTAGCACTCAAATTTATCGATGCAAGTCATCTGGAGCCATCTGTAGGGTTTCATTTTTCAAATTCTTGCTTATAAAAACTAAGTATGAATTTTAAGTATACTTAAACCCACTGACATTTTGAAAATGGTAGCCTTATGGTAGCATGGGCTAACATTTGTAACCCTCTGTTGGGGAAAGTTTCGCCCAATGACATACACTTCCCTAGGTATGTTCCTAAAATATTTGTCCAATGGCCTACATTTCCATAACTATGTTCCCCTCTTATTTTCTACTCTTCTTAAAACATCAAAAATAGAGTAAATGCTCTATTACATCGGTATATCCTGGACCAATGGTATACCTGTCAGTATATTGGCTTTTTAAAAACGATATATTGATGCATATACCAATGGATATATTGAGAATTTCCAATAGATATACAAATGAAATTTGGCAAAAAAACTCAAAATTTCATTTTCAATTTGAAAACCCTGGACTCGCTCCCTTGCTTTCTTCAATTTTCCCAACCTTGAATAAATTTCCCCCCTATGCTATCACTCTTTCATAATCTCTCCCACTTTCCTACCCTCTTTCACTTCCCTTTGAAGGAGGAACGATCTTGGTAAAGAAGAGATTCAAAGTTGAAATCCCCTTCTCCCTTCACTTTTTTCACACAAGTATGTTAAATCCTCATCTTATCTTTGTTTCTAAATAGTTTCTACTTTTTTTCAAAAGGTTTTGGGATTTAGTTTGAGTTTTTCTAACTTCTGTAAATATTTTCCATGGTTTGTTCACAAAAGAGAATGTAGGTTTTGTACAGGTCATGACCCCTACCTCTATAATCTCCTACCTTTTCTCTTTTCATGCAAACTATTCTAAAAATCCCTCTCCTCTTCTCCTTCCATGCTTCTTTCCTCTTCTCTTGAATGAAAAAAAAGATGGAAAAATAGGGATGGATGTGAAAAAGAGATGGAGAAAGAGGTAGATTATTTACCTTTGTCATTTCAATTTGTGTTTTGTCTTTTGTGTGAAGAGAGTGGGAGAGAAGTAACGAGTCTCACTTGCAGCTTTCTCACATACACAATGGGGGAATACACACAAAGGTGGAGGCTGAAAACAGTTTTCCTCTTCTTAGTTGTGAAAGCCAAAAGAACTCTCTCTAAGTACAATAGAATAGGTGAGCCCTATATGTGGGTCTCAAACCAAGCTCAGCTAACTAAGGTGGCATACTAATTGAGCCACTAACTAGAGTACATAAAGATAGTTGTCATCCAACTATTATTCATGGGCAGTGTACCAACCGCATGTACCAACCGCATCTGCAACTAACAAGTCGGTGACATAAATGCACAACGGTCACCCTGGCATATCACGAGTGGAGCTTGATATCTCAACACTCCCCCTTGAGCTCAATCCCAATTCCTGCACACCAAGCAGGTCTCTGAACTTGCGTAGCTTCTCTACGCCCAATGCCTTCGCGAATATGTCAGCTACCTGATCCTCTGTGTTGACATAAATTAGATCAATAAAACCTAGTAGAACCTTCTCCCGCACATAGTGATAATGCACTGCAATGTTCTTTGTTCTAGCATGATAGACTGGGTTATTTGCCAAGTGTATACTGCTCATGTTGTCACAATAAATGACAACTGGCCCATTTGTAGACTGATGCATATCATATTAAAGTAGCTTACGCAACCAAGCTACCTCACATGCAGCCAATGTTGCACCCCTGTACTCAGCCTCTGTGCTCGACAAGGCAACTGTAGGCTGTTTCTTGCTGCTCCAAGTCACTGCAGCACTCCCAAAAGAGAACACATATCCACTAGTAGATCGTCTATAAGAAATACTACCAGCCCAATCAGCATCACTGTATCCATGCAACTGTATCTAAACCCCAGTCTCATAAAATAGTCCATACTGCAATGTGAACTTCACATACCTCAGTATGCGTCTAGCCGCATCCAAATGTAGTTTCCTTGGAGCCTGCATAAATTGACTTACCAACCCAACAACATAGCTCAAATCTGGCCTAGTAATAGTCATATAAATCAAACTTCCTACTACACGTCTGTACATAGTAGGGTCTTCGAGAAGCTCACCTGCATCTGCGCTCAGCTTCACATTCTGCTCCAAAGGAAGTGAAATAGGCTTACAGCCTGTCATCCCATATTTGGACAGCATGTCCAATCCATACTGCCTTTGCAAGAGCCATATCCCACTTGTGGATCTAATCACCTCAATGCCCAAGAAGTAATGCAGCTCTCCCAAATACTTCATCTCAAACTTCTGCTTCAATAGCATTTTCACATGAAGGATATCTTCATCACTATCACCTATGATGATCAAATCATCAACATAAATGACAAGCAGCATAATGCCTTTCTCTGTTTTTCTCACGTAAAGTGAGAAATCTACCTTGGAAATCTGAAAGCCAATAGTGAGAAGATATTGTCCTATCTTGTCAGACCATGCTCTGGGTGCTTGCTTCAAGCCATACAAGGATTTCTTCAACCCGCAAACAAGGATGAACAGCATGAACATAACCTGGTGGCTGCTCCATATAAACCTCTTCTTGCAAATCACCATGCAAGAAGGCATTCTTTACATCCATCTGATGTAAAGACCATCCCTTTGATGCAGCCATAGCAATGACTGCTCTTACGGTTACCATCCTTGCAACCGGACTGAATGTTTCTTCATAATCAATGCCATATGTCTGTGCATACCCCTTGACAACTAATCTTGCCTTGTATCTGCTCAGAGAACCATCTGCATTGTGCTTCACCTTATAAACCCACTTGCAGCAAATTGCATTCTTGTCTTTAGGCAAAGGCACCAATTCCCATGTAGCATTTGGTTCCAAGGCGTCCATTTCTTCATCCATGGCTTTCTCCCATTTTTATGTGAAGAGAGTGGGGAGAGAAGTAAGTGGTCTCACTTGCAGCTTTCTCACATACACAATGGGGGAATACACACAAAGGTGGAGGCTGAAAAGAGTTTTCCTCTTCTTAGTTGTGAAAGCTAAAAGAACTCTCTTAGTACAAAAGCATAGGTGAACCCTATATGTGGGTCTCAAACCAAACTCAGCTAACTAAGGTGGCATACTAACTGAGCCACTAACTAGAGTACATAAAGATAGCTGTCATCTAGCTATTATTCATGGGCGGTGTACCAACCGCATCTGCAACTAACAAGTCAGTGACATAAATGCACAACGGTCACCCTGGCATATCACGAGTAGAGCTCGATATCTCAACACTCCCCCTCAAGCTCAATCCCAATTCCTACACACCAAGCAGGTCTCTGAACTTGCGCAGCTTCTCTGCACCCAATGCCTTCATAAATATGTCAGCTACATGATCCTCTGTGCTGACATAAACTAGATCAATAAACCCTTCTAGAACCTTCTCTCGCACATAGTGATAATGCACCTCAATGTGCTTTGTTCTAGCATGATAGGTTGGGTTACTTGCCAAGTGTATACTGCTCATGTTGTCATAATAAATGACAACTGGACCATCTATAGACTGATGCATATCATAAAGTAGCTTATGCAACCAAGCTACCTCACATGCAGCGATTGTTACACCCATGAACTCAGCCTATGTGCTCGACAAGGCAACTGTATGATGTTTCTTGCTGCTCCAAGTGACTGTAGCACTCACAAAAGAGAACACATACTGGTAGATCGTCTATCAGAAATACTACTAGCCCAATTAACATCAGTGTATCCATGCAACTGTATCTGAACCCCAGTCTCATAAAATAGTCCATACTGCAATGTGGACTTCACATACCTCAATATGCGTCTAGTCGCATCCAAATGCAATTTCCTTGGAGCCTGCATAAACTGACTTACCAACCCAACAACATAGCTCAAATCTGGCCTGGTAATAGTCATATAAATCAAACTTCCTACTATGCGTGTGTACATAGTAGGGTCTTCCAGAAGCTCACCTGCATCTGTGCTCAACTTCACATTCTGCTCCAAAGGAATTGAAATAGGTTTACAGCTTGTCATCCCATATTTGGACAGCATGTCCAATCCATACTGCCTCTGCAAGAGCCATATCCCACTTGTGGATCTAATCACCTCAATGCCCAAGAAGTAACGTAGCTCTCTCAAATCCTTCATCTCAAACTTTTGCTTCAATAGCATTTTCACATGAAGGATATCTTCATCACTATCACCTATGATGATCAAATCATCAACATAAATGACAAGCAGCATAATACCTTTCTCCGTTTTTCTCACATAAAGTGAGAAATCTGCCTTGGAAATCTGAAAGGCAATAGTGACAAGATACTGTCCTATCTTGTCAGACCATGCTCTGGGTGCTTGCTTCAAGCCATACAAGGCTTTCTTCAACCTGCAAACAAACTCATGATGAACAACATGAACATAACCTGGTGGCTGCTCCATATAAACCTCTTCTTGCAAATCACCATGCAAGAAGGCATTCTTTACATCCATCTGATGTAAAGACCATCCCTTTGATGCAGACATAGCAATGACTGCTCTTACGGTTGCCATCCTTGCAACTGGATTGAATGTTTCTTCATAATCAATGCCATATGTCTGTGCATACCCCTTGACAACTAATCTTGCCTTGTATCTGTTCACAGAACCATCTGCCTTGTGCTTCACCTTATAAACCCACTTGCAGCCAATTACATTCTTGTCTTTAGGCAAAGGCACCAATTCCCATGTAGCATTTGCTCTTAAGGCATCCATTTCTTCAACCATGGCTTTCTCCCATTTTTCTTTTCCCATGGCTTGCTCAAAAGAAGTGGGTTCTAGTTCTTGTATCACTTTGACCATATAGGCATAGTGAATGGCTGTAAATCCATCATATTTCAGCCTATCCACTGGATACTTAACTCTGGTAGACCTACGCAAAATAGGCTCACTACCAGGTGCTCTCAAAACATCCCTTGTCTTTCTCACTCTAGGTGTAACAACAGAAGGAATACCCAACTCATCGTCAAGACTCTGTTCTGAGCCACTGGATTCACCATCCACATAAGAGTGACTTGCATTCACATCAACCATGAGCTGATCTACTTTCTCTTTTCCTTTTCGTGATACTTGCATACCACTATCTGCATTGCTTCGAGGAGATTCTTCTAATCCCAATTTGCCTGTCCATGGCGAAGTATGTGAACCACTGCTAGAGGACACTACAGGTCCACTAATATTTTATGATTGCTGCTGTGAATTCTGTGCGGCATTACCATTTTGTGCATCTACATCATCAATCACATTTACTGGTTTATACCAGCTGCTCATCTCATCAAAAACAACATCTCTGCTCACTGTAAACTTACGAGTAGAAGGGTTATAGCATCTATACCCTTTCTGCTACAGAGATTAACCAATAAATATGCACTTCTCAGCTTTTGGATCCAACTTGGATCTCAACTCATCTGGCACATGAACATAGGCAATGCAACCAAAAACTTTCAAATGAGAAATATTTGGTTTCCTACCAGTATAGCTCTCCTCTGGTGTCATGCCATGTATTGCTGCAGTGGGAGTCCTGTTCATTATGTAGACTGCTGTAGCAACTGCTTCAGCCCAATAATAATATGGCATGTCTTTTTCGTTGAGCATGGCACGAGATACCTCTCCAATATGCATGTTTTTCCTTTCTGCAAGTCCATTTTGCTGTGGGGTATGACTGCATGAATATTGTTGCTTTATGCCATGCTCCTATAGGAACCTTGCAAACTCATTTGAGAGGTACTCTCCCCCTCCATCTGACCTTAGGCATTTTATTTGCAGGCCTGTTTCTTTTTCAACCATAGCTTTCAAAGCTTTGAAATGCCCAAACACTTCACTTTTCTTTTTCATAAAATACACCCAAACTGTTTTGCTGTAGTCATCAATAAAAGTGGCAAAATAATGACAGCCTCCAATAGATGTAGCATAGTAGTCCACACATCAAAGTGGATTAATTCCAATGGCCTCTTACTCTCTTGAACAGGTCTAGGAAATTCTTTCCTTGCCTATTTTCCAAATTGACAGGCTTCACATACCTTATGCATTTCTGCAACCTTGAACTTAGGCAATCCTACAACAATATTTGGGGCCTGCATTAATTTAAGTCACTATACATTAACATGACCAATGCGTTTATGCCAAATATCAATATCTGCAACTACACCAGTCCCATGTGCAAACATTGCTGCACTCAATTCAGGCATGTCTGCATCCAGCGTCAACATCCTGCCCTTCTTCTTCCCTTTTGCTATCAAGCGACCTTTATTTTTCATATCCTCAACAAAGCATCCATGAGGATTAAATCTGACCTGCAAGCCCTGCTCAATCATTTGACCAATGGAAACCAGGTTCTTGGTGATATTTGGGACATGAAATACATCAGACAGGTATTTCTTTTTCCCATCCTGCATAGACAAAGGAATTTTACCAATCTCCACAATAGGATGTGTAGTATCATCACCAGCCTCCACAAATTCTGGTCTTTCCATTTTCCTTGCATCCTGCATCCATTCTGCATGACCTGTCATGTGGTTTGACGCACCTGAGTCAACATACCACACATCATTACTTTCTTCTGCACTTGTCATAGAATTGGTCATGTGCTGCACCATAAACAAATGCTCATTCCTGTCTACTAGAGGATGCATAATTGCCTTGCTGCAACTTTCCATTCATGATGTCATTCTGCTTTTTATAGCAGTCTTTAGCCATATGACCCATTTTACCACAGTAGTAGCATTCAACATTGCTGTTTGCATTTTGGCCTCTCTGCCATCACCACGACCTCTTTGGCTCCCCTTCCTCTAAAGTTACCACATCCTCCTCCATAGGATTGGTTTTCTTGAATTTGCTGCATATTCTGATTTCTGCCACGACCTCCAGATCGGCCTGCTCTACCTCTGCCTCCACCTCTTCCAGTATTTGAGTAGAAGACACTTTCTTTTGAAGTTCCTCCTAAAGAAGATGCACCACCATTTCTCTACTCTTCAAAAATTAGAAGAGCAATAAACTCCTCAAAATCTGGAAAAGTCTTACGAACGGCAATGGATGTCCGAAACTGTGCATAATCCTTTCCTAGACCATTCAAGGTCACAGAAACTAAATCATCATCTTCCACCGGCGACCCAATGGAAGCAAGTGCATCTGCAATCTTCTTCACCTTCATGTGGTGGTCATTGATGCTCATATTTTCTCTCTGCACATTATGCAACTCCTGCTTGAGCTGCATTTTCCTGGCTTGCGTATTTGTGCTATACATTTTTGTCAAAGTATCCCACGCCTCCTTCGGCGTGCTTGCATCCTGAATATGCACAATCATAAAATCTGAGATACTAATAGATAGCCAATACATAACTTTTCTAGCTCTCTCATGCCGTCCTTTAAATGCCTGCAACTCCTGTTGATTGGGAACATTAGGAATAACTAGTTCTTGTTCAGCTCCGATAATGAACTCCCAATAGCCTTTTCCTTTAAGGAAATTCGTCATTCTAAACTTCCATGCTGGGAAGTTGTTCTTGTCAAGCTTTTCAGTGACAATCTGTGAAAGAGCATCAGACGCCATTACAGAACACTGCAAAAATATTTTGTCACTGCAAAAAACACGACTTCTACCTCACAAGGGCAAATCTACAAAACTAACGAAAGTGGTATATGACCACAAAGTCACTTTCTAGTGACAATTTTGCATCAACAGGCAATAAGAATGATTCTGTCACTCCCAATATCTCTGCGCACAGGCATACGATGCAATTTCTGCGGCAACTTTTCACCGACCTGTAGAACAGTGGTCGCACATAAAAAACAGGGCACTTTCCTGAGTGCCTGCAAAAAACTTCCGCCACCAGAACGGGCCCCGAAATGGCCTCGAATCAAAAAAATAATCTCACCGAGGGCTTCTCCCACATGCTTCTCAAAAAAATAATCTCACCGAAATGCCCTCTCCCGCAGCATATACTTCCCTCTCACCGCACTACGAAGGGCATCCCAATCTGAGACAGTGCACTCTTGCACTTTTCGATTGTGCTACCTATAGAGATTTGCTCCCAAACTCGAAAAAGGAAAGCAAGACTGATCCTCTTACCAAGACACTGCGAACTTGGTTTGCTTTCTTGAGCTCCTTACCACGAACCGAGCTCTAATAGCATGTGAAGAGAGGGAGAGAAGTAAGGAGTCTCACTTGTAGCTTTCTCACATACGCAATGGGGGAATACACACAAAGGTGGAGGCTGAAAACTGTTTTCCTCTTCTTAGTTGTGAAAGCCAAAAGAACTCTCTTTAAGTACAATAGAATAGGTGAGCCCTATATGTGGGTCTCAAACAAAACTCAGCTAACTAAGGTGACATACTAACTGAGCCACTAACTAGAGTACATAAAGATAGCTATCATCCAGCTATTATTCATGGGCGGTGTACCAACTGCATCTGTAGCTAACAAGTCGGTGACATAAATGCACAACGGTCACCTTGGCATATCACGACTAGAGCTCGATATCTCAACATTTTGTTCACTCCTCCTTTGTCCTATACCCCTCCCTTTTTATTTGTATTTTTATAAGTATAAGATTGTGAAGGCAAGTGGTAGCAATGGGAATGGAGAAGGTGGAAGCAAATGTGCTGAAACTGTATGGCTATAATGAATTGCAGGAATGAATGAAAACTACAAAGTACACACAATATAATGAAACCCTAGGACAAGGTGTCCTAGTAATAGCTAGTGCACTAAGTGGCACATGTCATAAGTTCCCTAATTGTCCTAACTGCCTATTTCTAGGCCTACAAGGCACATACCAGGGAATAGAAGGCACCAATGGATAGTAGCTCATGGGATGGCCTACAAACCACCCTCCATGGTATGGGATGAAGTATCCTGGACATGTCTTAGAATACTTAAAGAACTAATGTTATGGTTGCACATGTTCATCTTGTATGGGCATAGCAACCTATGACTGTACAGAGCATAATAGATCAAGTTACAAAAGGTACTGTGACACCAAAAAATTGATATTTCTTATTTGGCATTGGTATTGTTTTTCTCTATGTTTGATAAGAGTTTAAGTATCAAGTGATAGCCTAGTGGCTCTCACTTATTTCTATTTTTTAAGATATTGTATGGGATTGAGAGGATGAGTGGAATGGATCATTATAAATACCATGTGTATGCAGTTGGAACGGTTCTATCAAGGAGAGGGTGAGATGGTCTCTGCATTGGCAATTCGATATGAAACTTTATGGACAAAGTATGAAAGGGCAGCTTTGCGAGCTGTGGCATCTGCATCATCGGCCCCTCAAAGTCTCATAGGGATGGAGCACTTAAAGATGAGCAAATTTGTTATGGCTTGGGAGCCTTGTCTTTGCTCAAAAGTAATGAGTAAAGATCCAACAACATACATGGAGGCACTTCGCATTGCGACCAAGAAAGAAGCTTTTCTAAAGATCGAATCCTCTTTTGTGTCTTCAACAACTTCAACTTCTAAGGTGGAGGTAATGGGCACTCCTCAGGTACCAAAGTCCTCTGAGTTAGATCATAATATCTCCCAATTGATGGCAGAGTTTGCTGATTTGAAATTGCATTTGGTTAATGCATGACAACCTAGAGCACCAAAGAGTGAGGATAGGCCTCGAGATAAGAGTGGGGTCACTTGCTATGAATGTAATGAAAAAGGTCACTATCGCCCTGAGTGTCCTAGATTGTTATTAGAAGCTTCTTCAGGGGATGAGGAAAGAGAGGTAATGATGGCTAAATGGGGGCATGGTAAAGCAAAAGAAGAAGAAGAAAGCAAGGAAGAAGTAGATGAGAAACATCAAGAAGAGGAACGCCGTAGTAAGAAAAAGAGGCATCTAGAAGGAAAATTAGCTAGTCAAACTTTCCTTTAGGGCAAGGCATTGGGAGCTATGACTTGTTGTTCGACCTTAAAGAAAAGGAAGCTCATATCACCTTTGGTCAATTACTTGCTTTGTATCCAAAACTACGGAAGGAATGGGGAAAGCTAGCAAGCACAAGAGTGTCAAAGAAGAAAAATGTCATTCCTGTTGTTCAAAAGGTAGATATAGAGGTTCGTGACGATGTATCTGTGATTGGTGTGATCATTGATGGTCAAGTGATTTCTAATGTTTACATTGATGGACGTGCATTGATTAATGTCATGAGTGAGAAGACCATGATAGATGCTGATTTAAAATACTCTAGTACTACCTCTCCTTATCGAATCAAATTGGTTGACTGGACAACACTAGGGTAAAGTCCTTGGGCATTGTGAAGAATCTTGCCTATCCTTGTTTTGTGTTCTTCGTTCTTATTTTCACTTTCTGGCAAGTTGTCCATTCGTGCTTGCTCTTGATGCTAGAGCCTAGTCTCTTGTTTCTCCTCCCTTGATCTTTTAGGTTTCTTTAGTGGTGGGTTCCATGATTCTTCTCATGCAGTCTCCTATTTTGGCTAGTTTATTTTCTCTTATGTCGGCTCGTTTATTGTTTCCTTTTCTAAGTTCTACTGTCTTGGCTGAGCTTCAATTAGTTAATCTATTATGTGTTAAGAAGGGATAGAGTTTTATATACATAACTATATGTAGATATATAAACATATAAACAAATAAACAAACAAACCTCGGGGGGGTCACTCATCATATGTAACCCTATCACGTGAGTTCAACAGAAGGATATTTTTTATTTCTAAAATTTACAGAAATAAATATACATAAGGGACTATTTAAAATAGTTTTGAGAAAAATTTACAGATTTGTATAGAAAAGGGGTACATTTTATTAATGAAAAATTTACAGATAAGGGATTTTAGAAATAGGCCTTGAACGCACGTGGTATAGAGGGTTTATACATAGTGACCCCCCTGAGAAACAAACAAACAATCAAATAAATAAAAAAGAAATAAATAAACAAACAAATAAATAACTATGCGGTGTAACCTCTACCTCTTCTACTTTGAATTCTCATTTTTTAAATGACTGATGAGTCTTGGAAGATGGGAAATGATAAATCTTTTTCCAACATTTATTTATATTCATTGATGATATATATCTTATCAATGTAACAAATGCACTTGCTAAATGTGATTCATAGAAAACATAATCAATACTAGGTAAGCTGGGAAGTGATAAATCTTTTTCCAACATTTATTTATATTCATTGATGATATATATCTTATCAACGTAACAAAAGCACTTGCTAAATGTGATTCATAGAAAATATAATCAATACTAGGTAAGCAAATAGGTGCTCATCAAGCCAACCACAAACTAGATCGCCAATAATGACACCTAATGTCTAGTACAATTATCAAATAAATCACCAAAATTAAAATAAATGAAATAGGTTGTTATGAGGAATGGATAGCGGGTACACACACACACATACACACACACACAAAAAGATTAGTAAATGTATTGTGACGCAAAAAATTGATGTTTTTTATTTGGCATTGGTATTTTTTTCTCTATGTTTGATAAGAGTTTGAGTATCAAGTGATAGCCTAGCGGCTGTCACTTATTTCTATTTTCTAAGTTATTGTATGGGATTGAGAGGATGAGTGGAATGGATCATTGTAAATACCATGTGTATGAATGATAAATACCTTGGTATGGGATGAGATTTATTTGTGTATGGGATATTATGGGGTTTTTAGAAAATAGGAAGAGTGAGTCATATAAAGAGGTGGGATCATGTCCATGCATTCCAATAATATAAGAGAGGCCACATGCCAAGCGTGTGGAAGGCATGTGGAGGAGTGTGGAGTCGAGAGGAATCCTTCTAGGATTCCTATGTGGAATAAGGAGGATGTGGCCATATGGAAAAGAGAGGGTCCCTATGGGCTCCATGTGGGGAGACTCTTGAATTTCTCAATATTTTAAGAGTCTTGAGCATCTTTGGATGGGACACATGGCAAGAGTAGCCAAAAAGGACATGGATGGTGACATACGGGCTTATGTAATTGATGAGGAAAGGAATCTATAGGTAGCAATTGTAAATGGGTGAAGGAGGGTAACAAAATCTCTATAAAAAGAGACCTCCTCTCCCTTGTTCATCATCTCTTCTACCATTAGGCCTCATGTTGCTGTAGCTGTTGGTAAACTGAAAAGAAAGCATGGAGTGAACACAAGCTCAGAATTCTTGCTTATGGAATGAACAAAGGTGAGGTCCTTAAGTAGGCACCTCTTACATGATCACTGACATCACTGATGACCTCTGAGCTCCACAATCATCTCCTCAATCTGCTCCTAGATTCTCTCAATCATCCTATGTGGCTTCTATCACCACCTAACTGTGCTTATGGGCACCTAACTGTGCCTCTAGCACACACACATAGAAACCAAGGTGTGCCTGAGGCATACACCTTGAGATATCCCAACAAAACCCCCCCTCAAGGGAATGCCTCAGGCTATGTCAAGGATACAGCTAGCACAAGGTGTCACATGCCATCTCATGGTGGTCATGGATCTATCAATGGCTAGGATCTCAAGCTAGCAAGGGTTCCCATGGGTGTAAGGTAAACAAAAGGGATACAAAAGACCTTCCAATGGTTATCTCCCCTGCATGTACATGCACACAATGTCTGTAGGAGGTACCATGGAGAAAAAAAAACACATACACATGGCCTACATCATATGGTGACCAGAGGTGTTTACAAAACACACAATAGTTTATTTCATTCATTTTGGAGGACTATCCAGGCTGAGTACCTTGACTCAACAAAAAGAGAGATCTGGAGCATACATGGAGATGATTCAAAAAGCATAATCTTCAAAGGATGCCTCATCTTGTGGAGGCACATCAACTGAAAGTAGATTGGCATTTTCTGGCTTTGTAGTTGCTTCCTTTTTGGCAACCATTATCTTGGTAATCTTCAACAGGAAGCCATGTTGGCATTCTCTTCCTTTGTAGCATAACAAGACATTGCTTTATGATTTGGCCTTTCACATATTTTGCATAGGCAAGCCATGAGAGGGTCTAACCCAAGAATTGGGCAGTGTCTTCTCTCTTACAAGGCTAGAATAACAACTGAAAAGCTTCAAAATATAAGCATTTAATGTAGCAAAGACTTGTGACCAAATTTCAATCAATGATGCTTTCACTTACATGCTTCACAGAGGTGGCTAAATGAAAGCTTTCCAATCAAATCCAGGTATAGCAACTTAAAAGAAAGTTGTAGCTACAGTTGTACTAATGCTTTTCAAAACTTCAAAACCTCAGAAATGCTAAAGTAGCATCTAATGTAGCATCACTTTCACAACCTTGTCAAAACTATCAAAAACAGAGGCCTGAACTTGGAGGGCTTGTATCTCACTCTCCAAAGAAAAGAAAAAGGGGCTTTTTAAAGCAAAAGAAAGCTCTTATACTAGAGAAGATCCATTGAGGAGGAGAGGCACAATTCCATGTCACGTCGCCATAGCCAACTTCTTCAAAGTCGACTGGTTTTTTCTTGTTTTCTCCTTGAATATGCAGCCATTGCTGCTCAGATTTCAACACAAGATAGCCCAAGGTATGGAGAAGATTTCCCTAAAAGGAATTAGAGAAAGGTGGATCTGAAATAGAGAAAACGCAAAAGAGAGGTTCGATGATTTTTGGGAAATGACGACCAGCAGCGACGTCCGTTCTTCGATTCCTTGCAGCTGAAGGTTCATCCATTCGAGAGGTATCTCCAGCAGGAAGGGCTTGGAGAATGGCAGAGAAATGGAGGAGAACAATCTTTAGAAAGATTTGGGAAGAAGGGGAAGAAATGGTGAAGATGAAGAAGAAGAAGATGGAGAAGAAGAAGATGATGTGGCACAAATGGGCTCAAGGAGGATCAAAGGGCTCTAATACCATGTTGGTAAACTGAAAAGAAAGCATGGAGTGAACACAAACTCAGAATTCTTGCTTATGGAATGAACAAAGGTGAGGTCCTTAAGTAGGCACCTCTTACATGATCACTGACATCACTGATGACCTTTGAGCTCCACAATCATCTCCTCAATCTCCTCCTAGATTCTCTCAATCATCCTATGTGGCTTCTATCACCACTTAACTGTGCTTATGGGCACCTAACTATGCCTCTAGCACACACACATAGAAACCAAGGTGTGCCTGAGGCATACACCTTGAGATATTCCAACAAGCTCTAGTCTCCTCAAGCCTCTGCCATGAGCCTTCTCTCCCTCTTGTAGATATTCTCTTATGTAGACTCTTGAGTCCATCTCTCTCTAGTTTATTCTCTCTCTATGAGTAGTCTTGGAGCTTCTGCTCCCTCTTGGACGTATGAAACCTCTTATTCTCCCTTGTGTTTGTAGTATTTTGACTTGCAATGGAGTGGAGTCTTACTCTATTGGTAATGAAGGTCACTTCAGGTTCTCTCTCTTGAGTGTCTCTTCCCTTTTCCCATTGCTTTCTCTTCCAAAGTGCTCAAAAGTTTTGTCTATTCGGCCGCTCATTACACATACATGGTTTATCTATTTCCCAAGCCACAAAGGGAGATCTTCGTTCCGACCTCTATGGGACTTGGATCGTTGATGAAGTCTAAGCATGGAGGTAGTATTCTCCCAAGTCGGCACCAGTAGAAGGAGTGGGTGTTTTTCATGACAGTTTGACCCTCTGTCAGTATTTTTCCCATAACTTTTTGCTCGGTGGTTGGATTTGGACAAAACTTATATCAACGCGAAGATCTCTTCAAGAAGCATCATCCTATTTCTTTAGTTATTTTATTAGATGTCAAACCAAACATCTATGACTCTCTGTGTGTGACTGTTTCTTTTTTAGACAATTTTTACCCCCATCCAGTAAACTACCCATATCTTTCCGACAACTTCTCTATTTCTTACTAAAGTTATATTAAAGTGAAGCACATTTTAAGGTGCATTTTGACATGTGTTTGAATATTTGATATCATGTCTTTGCTGAAAGTTATGGGTCTCTATGTCTGATGATATTTTGGAGAGTATTTTGAGCTAATTGTAAAGGTATCTATGAAGGAGGTGCAATGCTACCCTGGAACCTACCCATCCGACCCAGTCAGCCCCTTCCAACTCATCGATATATATTAGTTCATTTTAGGTTGAGCCGCAAGATCTTCTTTCAACAACGTATCTCTCTTCTCTTTGGAGCAAACCAGCTTGCTGAGATTATGGCCTCCACTGATCCTTTCCTTCTCCCTATGCTTGAGTACAACTCACTTGGGATGTTACCATCTTCATTCTCATCTAAGGGAGGAAATTATGGTGTGGTCTCTTGGTATAAAATATTATTTTTAATGTCCCTTTCTCAGTGATAAAGATCTCTATCACTCAGTTCAAAAGTAGTAGGAAGTGAAGAGGTGCGCGAAGTTTATTACCCCCAACTTCATGTCACATCTTTTGGTGGAGACGCCGGGTACGTTTGGTATTGGATTCATCCCACCTTACTAAACAGTCTCGAGTGTACTTGATTGCATGTTATGCCTAGTATAGGCATGTGTTTTCTAATGTGATAAAGAAGATGCCTGGAAGAACTCTGTTAGAAGAGATTACAGCCCGTTTAAGAGAACTAGAAGATTGTGAAGGTGATGCTCAAGTTATTCGCATGGTCATCATGATCATATCCTTTATTTTTGCACTCTTGAATATGTTGGTGAATCGAGAATGCACTGGCAGCTTGGTGTGAAGAAGAGTTGAGTCTTTGGGTAGTTTTTGACTATAACAGTGGAGTGGTGATTCTCAATTCTTACAACTTCTTTTTCTATGCAAATGATGAAGAGTACAATATCTTGAAGTTGTTATGTGCACTCTACAGCAGAAAAGTTTGGGTGCATTTTATGAAAAAGAAAAGTGAAGTGTTTGGGCATTTCAAAGCTTTTAAAGCTATGGCTGAAAAAGAAACAGTCCTGCAAATAAAATGCCTAAGGTCAGATGGAGAGGGAGAGTACCTCTCAAATGAGTTTGCAAGGTTTCTGCAGGAGCATGGCATAAAGCAGCAATATTCATGCAGTCATATCGCACAGCAAAATGGACTTGCAGAAAGGAAAAACAGGCATATTGGAGAGGTATCTCCGGCCATGCTAAATGAAAAAGACCTTCCAGATTATTATTGGGCTGAAGCAGTTGCTACAGTAGTTTACATAATGAACAGGACTCCCACTACAGCAATACATGGCATGACACCAGAGGAGATGTATACTGGTAGGAAACCATATATTTCTCATTTGAAAATTTTTTGTTGCATTCCCTATGTTCATGTGCCAGATGAGTTGAGTTCCAAGTTGGATCCAAAAGCTGAGAAGTGCATCTTTATTGGTTATTCTCTGCAATAGAAAGGGTATAGGTGCTATAACCCTTCTACTCGTAAGTTTATAGTGAGCAAAGATGTTGTTTTTGATGAGATGAGCAGCTGGTATAAACCAGTAAATGTGATGATTGATGTAGATGCACAAAATGGTAATGCTGCATAGAATTCACATCAGCAATCACAAAATATTAGTAAACCTGTAGTGTCCTCTAGCAGTGGTTCACATACTTTGCCATGGACAGGCAGATTGAGATCAGGAGAATCTCCTCAAAGCAATGCAGATAGTGGTACGCAGGTATCACGAAAAGGAAAAGAGAAGGTAGATCAGCCCATGTTTGATGTGAATGCAGGTCACTCTTATGTGGATGGTGAATCCAGTGGCTCAGAACAGAACATCGTTGATGAGTTGGGTATTCCTTCTCTTGTTACACCTGGACTAAGGAAGACCAGGGATGTTTTGAGAGCACCTGGAAGTGAGCCTATTTTGCGCAGGTCTACCAGAGCTAGATATCCTGTGGATAGGCTGAAATGTGATGGATTTACAACCATTCACTATGCCTATATGGTCAAAGTGATACAGGAACCAGAACCCACTTCTTTTGAGCAAGCCATGGGAAAAGAAAAATGGGAGAAAGCCATGGATGAAGAAATGGATGCCTTGGAAGCAAATGCTACATGGGAATTGGTGCCTTTGCCTAAAGACAAGAATGAAATTGGCTGTAAGTGGGTTTATAAGGTGAAGCACAATGCAGATGGTTCTGTGAACAGATACAAGGAAAGATTAGTTGTCAAGGGGTATGCATAGATATATGGCATTGATTATGAAGAAACATTCAGTCCAGTTGCAAGGATGGCAACCGTAAGAGCACTCATTGCTATGGCTGAATCAAAGGGATGTTCTTTACATCAGATGGATGTAAAGAATGCCTTCTTGCATGGTGATTTGCAAGAAGAGGTCTTTATGGAGCAGCCACCAGGTTATGTTCATGATGTTCATCCTGAGTTTGTTTGCAGGTTGAAGAAAGCCTTGTATGGCTTGAAGCAAGCATCTAGAGCACAAGATAGGATAGTATCTTGTCACTATTGGCTTTCAGATATCCAAGGTAGATTTCTCACTTTATGTGAGAAAAACAGAGAAAGGTATTATGCTGCTTGTCATTTATGTTGATGATTTGATCATCACAGGTGATAGTGATGAAGATATCCTTCATGTGAAAATGCTATTGAAGCAAAAGTTTGAGATGAAGGATTTGGTAGAGCTGCGTTATTTCTTGGGCATTGAGGTGATTAGATCACTAAGTGGGATACGGCTCTTGCAGAGGCAGTATGGATTGTACATGCTCTCCAAATATGGGATGACAGGCTGTAAGCCTATTTCAGTTCCTTTGGAGCAGAATGTGAAGCTGAGCAGAGATGCAGGTGAGCTTCTGGAAGACCCTACTATGTACAGACGCATAGTAGGAAGTTTGACTTATATGACTATTACCAGGCCAAATTCGAGCTATGCTGTTGGATTGGTAAGTGAGTTTATGCACACTCCAAGGAAACTGCATTTGGATGCGGCTAGACGCATACTCAGGTACATGAAGTCCACATTGCAGTATGGACTATTTTATGAGGCTGGGGTTCAGATACAACTGCATGGATACACTGATGCTGATTGGGCTGGTAGTATTTCTTATAGACGATCTATCAGTGGATATGTGTTCTCTTTTGGGAGTGCTGCAGTCACTTGTTGGAGCAGCAAGAAACAGCCTATAGTTGCCTTGTTGAGCATAGAGGCTGAGTACAGGGGTGCAGCAATGGCTGCATGTGAGGTAGCTTGGTTGCATAAGCTACTTTATGATATGCATCAGTCTACAGATGGGCGAGCTGTCACTTATTGTGACAACATGAGCATATACACTTGGCAAATAACCCAGTCTATCATGCGAGAACAAAGCACATTGAGGTGCATTATCACTATGTACGGGAGAAGGTTTTACTAGGTCTTATTGATCTAGTTTATGTCAGCACAGAGGATCAGGTAGCTGACATATTCACGAAGGCATTGGGTGCAGAGAAGCTGCGCAAGTTCAGAGACTTGCTTGGTGTGCAAGAATTGGGATTGAGCTCGAGGGGGAGTGTTGAGATATCGAGCTCCACTCGTGATATGCTAGGGTGACCGTTGTGCATTTATGTCACCGACTTGTTAGCTGCAGATGCAGTTGGTACACCGCCCACAGCTATCCTTATGTACTCTAGTTCGTGGCTCAGTTAGTATGCCACCTTAGTTAGCTGAGTTTGGTTTGAGACCCACATATAGGGTTCTCCTATTTCTTTGTACGAGTTCTTTTGGCTTTCACAACTAAGACGAGGAAAACTGTTTTCAGCCTCCACCTTTGTGTGTATTCCCCCATTGTGTATGTGAGAAAGCCGCAAGTGAGACTCGTTCCCTCTCTCCCACTATCTTCACAAATGACAGTAGGAGCTGTCTAACATACATAAAGATCTTCAAGTAGCCTTAGGAGCCAAACACACTTCACTATAGCTGTAAAAGCTGCTTTAGTTCCAACGAAGAACGTGCAAATCGAGTGTTAAAAGAGATGACTGAAGTCACAAAGAAGCGTATGAAGGATAGAGATGATGAAAAAAGTGAAAGCAGCAAATCATCAGACACCAGTGATTGTGAGCGTGGAAGAAGCAAGATGAGACATCAAAGGAAGAAGAAGCGACATGTGAAGACTTCACTACGATGACATCATGACACTACTCCTTCACATGAGTCTAGCAATGAAGACAACGTGGGAAAGGCCATCTTGAAAGCACTCAAGCTTTGTGATAAGAAGAAGTCTGGTAAGATTAATTGCAAAACTTTTTCTTTTCCAAAATATGATGGTAAAAGAGATGGACAAGCTTTACTTGCGTGGATTAGTTCTTTCAATCAATACTTTTTGGGAGAACGATACGAAGAGATCGAGAAGGTAAAACTTGTTGCGAGTTAGATGATAAGCAGTGCACAATTATGGTGGAGTGTGGTTGCCAAAAGCACTCATGTTCCAAAGACATGGGAAGCATTCAAAGATAAAATCAAGAAGCGCTTCCTACCTACACAGTTTGAAGAGGATACTTGCAGGTAATGGCGAAGATTGAGGCAGCTGGATAATGAGAGTGTGGACACATACACTGAGAAATATCTTTCCTCTCTACTTCAATTGCAAACCATTGAGAAAGTGTCCCGAAAGGAGCAATGTCGTACCTTTGTTGAGGGTTTACGCCCTACTATTCGTGCTGATGTACGTATGCTTCGACCATCTATAGCTTCTAATGCTATGGATTTGGCATTAGAGTCAGAAAGAAAGCAGTGAAGAAGCTTTGCTACTCACACCCCTCGAGCAAAGAAGCATACTTCATACTTCAAGCAGGAGGGTGTAAGTGGAAAAGTTGGTAGATATGATGGTAAGTCTAATTGGAAACCTGCTAAGTCACGTATTAATCGAAGAACCAAAGAACTTGTCACATGTTACGAATGAAAAGAGAAGGGACACTACTCTTATGAATGTCCAAAGAATCCACTTGCTACACACAAGATAGGTACGCAAGCAAAGAATGCTACCAACAACAACGGAGGCAATGGAGGGAGAACCAATGGACATACCAACGGTAATAGTCAATGCAACAACTCCGCACGGATCAACTACATTGATGATGGATCCCACGATAAATCTTTCAAGCAAGAGGGTGAGGATGAGGACAACGAAATTGAAGATGCCGACTACACCCCTTGAGGTAAGTGTTATTCAGGTAAAAGTGCATCTTATTTTCGTACTTCTTTCTTACATATGACTGCACTATTGCACGAAAAAGAACATAGTGTCTTATTATTCTAGGTAGCACACCACCATGTAAATCACCATATAGACACAATCCTACTGAGCAGCAAGAGATTCAATTCCAAATAGAAGATCTTTTGGCTAGAGGCCTAATTCAACCTAGTAGCTCACCATTTGGGGCACCCATTCTTCTTATCAGAAGAAAAATGGAATTTTTCGAATGTGCATCAATTATCGTGCCTTAAATAAAATCACAGTGAAAGATTGATACCCCATTTCGAGAGTTGATGATCTACTCGACAAGTTGAAAGGATCCACAATCTTTAGTAAGATCGATCTTAAGTCAAGATATCATCAAGTGAGAGTGATCGAGCCCGATATTTTCAAGACTACTTTTAGAACCCAAACTAGTCACTATGAATTTCTTGTTATACCTTTTGGATTGACAATGCACCTGCCACATTTAGTCGAATGATGAATCGTATCTTCCTACCCTATCAAGAGTCGAGAGGAACATGAGAAACACTTGGATCTTGTTTTCTCTCTCTTACGTGAGAACCAACTATACCTAGAGAAAAGTTCTTTTTTCCAACCTGAAATTGAATATCTTGGACACATTGTTTCAGCTGAAGGCATTCAAGTAGATTCCAAGAAGGTAGAAGTGATAGTAAACTAGCCACAGCCTAAAGATATCCATGAGTTATGATCTTTTCTAGATCTGTGTAGTCTCTATCATAGATTTGTTAGAAATTTTGCACACAAGGCACATCCATTGACCGAACTACTACATAAGACTCGTGCTTTCTCTTGGGGTGAGCAGCACACTTTAGCTTTTCAACGACTTAAGGGTGCAATGATGCACACCCCAGTTTTGACCATGCCATACTTTACGAGACCCTTCTTTGTCATGGTTTTATTGATGCTAGTGGATAGGGTTTTGGGGCTGTGCTCATGCAAGATAACCATCCAATTGCATTCGAGTCACGTAAATTAAAACCAGCAGAGCTAATCTATTCCACATATGATAAAGAATTAGCCCACTGTGGTGCATGCCCTTAAACTCTGGAAACACTATCTTATGGGTTTCGAGTTACTCATTAAGACTGATCAACAAAGTCTTAGACATCTCCTTACTCAGCCGGTGATCTCGGATCGGCACATTAAATGGGCTACCTTTATTGACAGCGTTAAATCGATGATCCAATATCAACCAGGCAAAGACAATGTAGTTGCCGATGCACTAAGCCGTCGACCTAGCATAAATAATATCTCAGTCATCAAGGGAGACCCTTTCGAGCCTATGAAGGCGGACTATCCTACTGATCGAGACTTTTCAAAATTTTGGCATAAGATTAAGCAAGCTAATAGCACCCCTATGGCCTCGTATTCCATTCATAATGACTATCTATTCTACGAAAAGTGCTTGTGTGTCATTGCACCATTTTGACGCTTGGTACTAGAAGAGGTACATCAGCCACCCTACATGGGACATAGAGGCGTCGCTCTACGTATCAGACTGTAATTTAAGATTTTTTCTGGCCTAAGCTTAAAGCTGACGTTGCAACTTTTGTTGCACAATGTCTTATTTGTCAAAAAATCAAGAGCTACAAGGGCAAATATCAAGGTTTACTTTACCAATTCCTGATGGCCCATGGGAGCAGATTTGTATGGAGTTTATTACTAGATTTCCTACGACTAGTTCAAGTTTTGATATGATTTGGACTATCATTGATAGATTTAGCAAGCAGGCTTACTTTATTCCTTGTGTAAGAAGACCTTGATTGCAATTCAGGCCGCTCATTTGTTCATCAAGCACATCTTTATACACCATGGCCTTCCAAAAGTAATCGTGTCATACCGGGATAGTAAATTTTGTAGTAGCTTCTAGATTGCACTCTTTGACAATCTTGTATGAAGTTAGATTTTTCCACTGCTTTTCATCTCGAATCTAATGGCCAAAACCGAGGTCACACAAAATACTATTTGTGACATGTTACGTGCTTACGTGTCTGGTCAGCCAAGCAAATGGGACAAATTTATACACATATTACAATTTGCCTACAACAACACTAAGCACTCTGCTACAGGCAAATCTCCATTCCAAATTGTCTATGGAAAGACCATTCCTACTCCATTGACCCGCTTTAAGCACCAAGTAGAGGCTACTGATCGATTTACTAAAGATTTCTCTAGCATTTTTGCTACTGTCAAAAAGAATATCGAGCATGCTCAAGCTGTGTATAATGCACGTGCAAACAAGGGTAGAAAGAAAGTTGTATTTGCTAAAGGTGACCTAGTCATGTTACGTATTGAGAAGCGTAGACTTAAGAGTATTGAGACACACCATGTAGTTAAGTTTGCTTCTAAATCCTATGGTCCCTTTAAAGTTTTGGAGTGCATTAATGACAATGCCTATCGGCTCGAATTACCACCCGATTGGAAAATTCATAATTCTTTTCATGTGCACCTCTTGAAACCTTTCCATGGAGACCCGCCAGTTCGACGTAGTTTAGACGATGCACCGTTGCTTCAAGGAGAGACCCAGCTCTTAGAGCCAGACCAGATCATTGATCAACAAATCACTCAAATGAGATGTGGAAACTCATATCCTATTTATCTTCTTACATTTAAGAACCACCCCCATTGAGGATGATAAGTGGATGCCCGAGCAATATTTTTGCCACAGTACCCTGATTTATTGACTACTTTTTTGACACGCAATTGAGGGCAATTGCGATTTCAAGCAAGAGGGATGTTACGAGAATTGGAATTATCCCATTAATTTAATCCTTCAGTATTTAGTTTAGTGAGATCCAGCATTTTTGTCGTGCATCTGATGCATGTGTGCTCATTGTTCCATAGTGATGCATGTGTGCTCCTACATGGCTGGATATACGACTGCAATGGCTGTATGAGTGTGTAGCATTGTGTGCACCACTTACACGATGATGGTATGTGTAGCATGTATGCACTATCGGTACGATTTTGTTCATGTGTAGCATCAGGTGCACCATGAGATGGTATGTGTCACATGTGTGCACCATTCATCTGTGATTTATTGATTTCGCATTGCTATAATACTAAAAGGTTGATTGGTTGTGGTAATTAATTCCAAGGTTATCTTATGTTTGAAATATTTCATTACTATTAATCGTGTGAATTTAGGGGAAGAGTAATTGATTGGGCGATGGCATCTGGCAAGCATGATCCACCATATTTTGGGTGCATAGGCGCAAGTCCAGTGATGTGGGGATGAATAAGGCTTATGCCTAATTTTTTATATTACAAAAGCTTATGTACATATTTGAATTTTGGATTATTAGTGGCTTGGCTAAGTGTATAAACTAAAGTTAGAAAAAGCTTTATTTTTAGAAAAAGCCATCTATTCTAGAAGGTGGATGGGCTTTTTGTAAGAGGGTGTGTGGAGGAAAGCACAGGGGCTTTTTGTATGATTCTTGCTCGGAAGATTTTTGGGAAATATATACATAAATACATAAGAGGTGGAAGGAGAGCACCACACCTATGGGGGAAGATTGTACCCAGCAGGCTTGTTCTATCTCTTCCATTTGTGAGTTTTGAGAGTCTGTGCATATTTTTGAAGAGTGTTGCTGTGTTTTTCAAGGATTTGTAGGTTCCGTGAGCGTTTCCCATCGCAGCATTCAACTCGAAATGTTCTATGGTCATCTACTAAGAAATCCATGTTGATGCACTGAGAAATCTTGCTCTACTTCCATGTTCCCTTGATGCAAATTCAAAGGCTTTATTCATAATGTATCAAGATTTTTCAGTGCATCAAGATTTCTTGCTCTACTTCCATGTTCCCTTGAACAGAGTCTAAGGCTTTATTCATAATGCAGATGCTCACTCTCTCTAACTTGTGTTCTTTTACCAATTGCAATTCATCCATTTTGATGACAAATATGAGCTTTCTTTTGCATTCTATACAACAAAATATGACCTTTCCAAGTCATTGTGCCCCTTACTCAATGGTACCCTCCAAGCATTTCGCTTGCACATTGGTTTGTTTCTCGTCGTGCACGTCTCACAGACCAAGGTGTGGGTAGGGGCACTATAGACTTCTTATACTTTCCCAAAATAGTAGACTTGAAAATTTTGAAAATAGATGTGTAAGCTTCACAACTTACACCAATAGTATCAGAAGATGCAAGCATCTCCTTTGCATCCATAATGTCCTTGAAGTCCTTCATCACCTCTTCACCAACTTGCACACATAGGTGCTTGTGTCTTGGGTCCTTTAGTATCCCAATGACATTGCTTGACTTCAATAAACTAGCTAGAGCATATGAACAGTCAATATCATCCCCGTCCATTCTTCCCATCACATCTTCCATGAAGTTCCTAAAGAAGATCACAAGCAAAACTTAGTCACAAATAGTCTAGCACAACAGAGTGTAATTTCATTGGAACATTTGATAACCAACCTTGTAGCCCAAATTCTCCTCTTTCTAGCACCACCAGTGGGTGCCAATGCATCCATGTTATGTAAGTACCTTCTTTTCCTATCGTTCAATCCCAAAGGTGTTTCTTTCATCTTTTGCACTCATTGTTCTGCCTTCTCTCATTCCTCCTCTATGGCTCATTGAACTTGATTGTATATAAATCTTTTCAAGCCTTTTTTGGTTTCAACTATCTTACAAACTGACTCTTGTAATTTTTGTCGCTCTAAGTCCAATGCTTTGGATTTATAATGAAGATCCTTGTTCTTCCTTTGAAGCTCCTGCATAGAGTTATGCATTGCAATAATGGTGCTATTTACTAAATGTGCTAGCTATTCCGATTTGGCTCTGCGCATCTCACTTGCTTGCATAGCGATTGTCTGAGTGTTGTTTAACCAATTGCAATAACCAAGCAACCCCGCATGTCCATTTCCAACAAACCAAAATAGTTCATGCATTGTATGAAAAGGAGGGATCTTTTGGTTGGTAGCATCTAAAGGATACAAGGATCCTTCTACCCAGATGCTTATTTCCTTGTGAACAAAGACTATCGATTTTGTAATCTCCCTCAATCCCAGAGTATGTGTGCTTACATGTTCAACCTCCAACTCGAATGGTGCCATGAGTAAAGGAGTGTAGAGAAGGAGAAGGTGCGGAGAAGTAGGCTTGAATGAGCAACATGCAAGAAGGGGGGTGGCGAGGAGGAAGAGGGATGGGGGAGGGAGGACCAACAGTTGAAGAGGAGGGATGGAGGGGGAGGACCAGCAAGCGTGGAGAAGGAGGAAAGGGGGAAGGACCAGCAAGTGTGGAGGGTGAAGAGGAGTAGGCATGGAGGAGGAGAGAGGGAGGAGGGAGGAGCAAGAGGGAGGGGGAAGGAGGAGGAGGCGAGAGGGGGAGGGGAGGAGGAGCAGGCGTCGAGGAGGGAGGGGGAGGGGAGTAGGAGCAAGCATGGAGAAGGGAGGGAAGGGGAGGAGGAGAGAGGGGGAAGAGGGAGTGAGGAGGAGGAGGGGGAGAGAGGGGGGGGGGAGGGAGGGAGGGAGGGAGGGAGGAGAGAGAAGGAGGGAGGGAATTCAAATTTTGAATTTTGAATTTTGAATTTGCTGGTTCCCACCTAGGAGTAAGAATTGTGTAAGAGGCGTAAGAGGTGGGGTCACTTGTGGGCTTAAGGACTTTTTCGGCCCTACCACAGTCCTTTCATTAGAACTAATACATTTCTTAATCCATTCCTTATGAGGCCCTTTTGAGAACCCATTTCTTCCCTAATGGCTCTGTAGGTTGTAGATAGGCGACCAAAGAAGAAGATCTGAGACCTCTCAGAGTACTAAAATCCCTCAAACACAAAATTCTTCCTCAAAGCTCAATCTCTCTTTCTCCTAAAGAAGGACAAAATTCCTTGTAGAATATCAAAACACCATAACTAGAGCTCCATATATCAGATCTGGGAGCTTTTTGAAGCAAAATGGAGCTTTATAAGATGAGTGAGAGAGATAATGAAGGTGCCTCATGGAGAGGGCTTGTGCCTTGATAGAAACAAGGGCTTAAGGCCTTGAAAGAAGCAAGGGATTTCACTCTCTTTGACAAAAATTGGGTATCTACTCTGAGGTGCGTGCGTGAGGATGCAATGGATGGTGCTGCCAGACTACCTGATGGTGCTACCAAACTACCTGGTTGCTCTAGGCTGCAATGAGGGAGAAGGTGAGTCCAAATCTCGTTGTATTCTATGTAAGATTCAAGAAATCCATGCACCACATTTCTCTCACCTTGGAGGTTACCTTGATATATGGATTGTGGTGTGAAGGGAAGGAGTTTGTTTCTTTGATGCACTATACAACTTCCTCTCTATAGTGCTTCATAAATCCATGGTAGCCGACCTCATTATGGCTATCTAAGTAGACCAATAGATCCTCCTTTCTTGCAAGTCAGGTACTACAATCAAATCGATGCATAGATCGAGGTGATTTTGCAAATGTTCATTGCCCTACTGGGTAGATGGGGGATATAAGGAGTTGGAGCAGCTCAAGTCCCATAATGCATCACGTGGTCATGTTATTGCTCCCACCACTATAATAGTATTATCCAGAAAGAGCTAATAAATCCGATTATTGTGGCTTTTGCGAGTACACACCATGTAAGAAGCTACCCAAATGCCCTTCTCTTTAAAATTTGCTCATCCCTTTCCAAATACAAGGGGGTATCACGTTTGGTACTTGACAACGATGTCATAATGGAGTCTTAGAAAAAAGAGAAAATAGAGTTGAGGTGTGATGGCAGAAATTTCATTGCACGGTAACTATCGACCCAACTCCATCTTATGCAGGAAGGTCTATGGGGTATTGTCGCGGGTTCAAAGAAAGATCCAAAAGATAACAAACTAGACAAGTCATCATATGTAAAGAGCACAGTGAGAAAGTATTGCAATCCTTATATAGCAATCTCTCGCAATCTTAACAAGTAATTATTTTAATTGATCCATGCACATGCTCAAATTAACACCTTGCACAGCAAAACACATGCACCATTTCGACCATGGATTCCCAACATGCCCATGGGAAATCAGCATTGTGACATAGGGTTTTTGTAAGAAAAGTGGACATGAAAACCTATGATGTAGGTGGCTTGTTTGTTTACATGCGAACAGTGTGTGCATGTTCCAAGTGCTTCCGAGTCATTGGAGAAAATGGTTGATCATAAGATATTCTAAATAAATTGAGCATTGATGTCAACCCAAGTCAAGGAGATTTATGGTCTTGTCAAGTCATCTATGAGTCCTATGTGTGTGGAGGTGGTTGTCTATAATATGTTAGTGGGATGTGTGCTTGTGGTGATTTGTGAAGAGTGTTAGGGGGTGAGTAAGAGGTGGTGCCAATTTGGAGTGAACCAATTGTGTGGGTTGGCCTAGGTATGTGCACAAGGGAGAAGGTTTAGGGAGGTTTTGGTTTGCAGGAGGGTCACCTTTGGGGTAGGAGGCTTGGTAGAATTAAAAAATAGCTAACTCTCTATCCTCCTCCACTTCAGTAAGATGTACAAGTTAGGCCACATGCTGTGTGCCTTAATTGCTAAAACTGCTTTGATGCATGGATTGCATGGTGGCCAAGTTTGAGGATTACCAAAACCCGAGTGATAAAAAGCGAGCAAGCCAAAAAAGCGAGCGATACAAAACAATAAAATATTTATGGTGTACCTCTTTCCTTGGTACCATGGCTTTACATTGGAGGACATGGACATGACACTCCATGTTCATTATGCTCCACTTCCCAGAGCTCCCAAAGGAGTATAGATCCATCCTCCCCTCCATTGGTTGGGGCCTTTGGCACCATGCTAAAGTCTCCTCTAGATTAGGCCATAGTAGTGGTAGCAGATGATGGGGTCCCGAGTATTCAAACTGGTGGTTGAGAGCCCAAAGTCCCTCCCAGAGTTGATTCTCCTAAAGACCCTTGAAGGGGGTACACTTTGCTAGCGAGTGGAGATTTATTGGTTACTAGGCCAGTGTCTTTGGTGGTGCAAGCAGATGGATCACATAGCCAGAGATTGCCCACATGGCCATGGCCAAGTGCCTCCCCCCCAACCCCCACAGAGCAGGGAGAGGGCCAGATGTAGAGAGAGAGATAGGGTTGTCCGAGAGGCACATGAGGAGGAGTAGCTATATCAGGAGCTCTTATGTGGAGACCCACCTCCCCTAGCAGAAGGGTCCACCACCCAGCCAGATGATCCTCCTGTGTTGGAGGTTCAACATCCGCATTCACCCTTGCATCAGCACAACGAAACCTCGGAGCTCCTGATGCAGTGATGTGGCAGAAGCCGTGGATATTAGCTAGGCAGTGGTGGCTGAGGAGCGAATCCAGAGCCCTCACAATCCTGATCAACAAGGGGGGCCTATGGTCACCTCTATTCCCCCCCTCCCCCTCCCTCTCTAGATCCCTCCCCCACGTCCTCTCCACTTGGTCGCCCCTATTCCCCCCCTCCCCCTCCCTCTCTAGATCCCTCCCTCACTTCCTCTCCCCACTTCCCCCCCCCTGCTAGGTTCCCCCGCCCCTCCCCCCCGTCACCCCTCCTGCCATGATCACTCTTACCTCCTACCCCCTTCCCTTCGCCTCCCTCCCTCCTCCCCCCCTCTGTCACCCCCCTCTCCACCTCCATTAGCAAGTTCTTCAACCTCTCTCCCCTCCCTGCTTCGACACCCCTGCCACAGTAGGCAAGGGTAAGATCATCAAGTCCATTTGGGGAGGGAGCCAGAGGGACGGCAGAGCTCGTCCTCTTGGTCAACAGCTCCCAACCTCCAACATGGGCATCCCTTACCCCATAGCACTTCTAGAGATTAGGACCTTGGAATTATCTAGAGATTCTAGACTCTTATCCTTTACCACCGCCAGCCACTCACAGAGAGAGACCCTGAGATGGATGGGAGTCTTGATGGGATTCATTGGCAGATGATCAGAGTGGTGGGACATTTAGGGAATGAGTGGCACATTGACGCTCCCAGTATCTCAGAGTAGGATGCCCCCAGATAGCGCCTCTAGATGTGGGAGAGTAGACCCTTGGTCCAGTGGGATCCAGGAGAGTGGTTCTGTCCCTCCAAGGGCGGCCTTGCTGAGCAGGTGGACGAGGTGTCCTTCTTTTCCTACACCACACAGATTGGTAGGAGGCTTCAGATGGACTCTTTGATGTAGACCCCCTCGAGGGAGAGGAATTGGGTGGCTCAGAGAGTGCCCTAGGATGTTCGTTCTAGGTTTTGGACATGGTTATGGTCCATTTTGCGATCGAGGAAGCTATCCTACTTCTTTTGGCTGGCCACCCACGGAAGCTTGACCATTGGACCATGGTTGGGAGTAGATGTGAGTGGATGGGAAGTGCCATTGTTGCTCTATCGGTTTCCTGGAGACAATCCCATGCTGCCTTTGGAGTTGTCATAGTGCAGCGTAGATTTAGATTGGGAGCCATTAGGATCATGACCCGTATGCAAAGTCTTCAGAGGGACTACAGCTGGGGGATGGTGGCCTAGTTGTCTGAGGGAGGACACGTGTTCTAGATTGATGAAATCTCCCTAGCTTACTGGATATAGGGTCAGAGCATTCAGTGGATAGTACTCCATGAGGAAGTCCCTCCTTATAGTAGCCTAGCTCCTCCTCTAGAGGATAGCATTTGGGAGGTGGTAGCCAGTATCACTGCGTGGAACATTTGGGTGGCTCGTTGTAGTCTCGTGATGGGTGAGCGTTCGATTCCACCCTCGGCTACCTTGGTTGCCATCTGGAAGAATATCATCTACACCCTATGCTCCACCTGGGAGCATAGGACCCCAGGCTCTAGGGCGACTATCGAGAGGCGTGCTCGATTTTGCAAGGCTTGGACTGCATGAGTTTTCTACATCTTCACTCCACGAGGGGTTCATTGGATGTATATTCCCCCCACCTGGCTATTAGCCCTAGTACCAGAGATCCCCTAGGAGGTAGTGAGCTGGGTTTCTCTAGAATAGGCTAGTCTTTTCTTTCAGCCTTTTTCGGATTTTTCCATACTCAGCACCTTCGAGGCTGTTGTTTTATATGAAGTCTTTCAAGCATTAATAGAAGGTTCCTTTCTTTTCAAAAAACAAACAATAAAGTATTCATAGATCCCCTATTTGAGTAGTAGAAAAATATAATTTATTCAAAATTCCATGTCTTCCCAATGCTAGAAGGTTTAATATGCATATAACTTTAAAGCCATTAACACTAATTTCACATCACCCATAAGAGAGTTGGTGTATTTCATTGCCAAGTCATCATTAGTATGAAAGAAAAAACCTAGTGTAATCAAGTTCTCTCTTTCCACTATAGTAATTGAGATCATCAATGCAACTTGCCACACGAGTGGGGTGTTTCCAAGGACTCCTTGAATGGATTAGTCTACATTCCATGCATATATAAATGATTAGCTTTTTTAACTCTATTCACTCTTGGAACAAAACCCATGTCTCTTTGTTACTGCAAAATATCCCTCCTTGATGATTCACACTTACATCCCACTAATCCAACTAGTACAACAAACTCACAACCACAAATTCATATATTGGTGCATGAAATTTTACTATATGGTGCAAAAAGTCATGATAATCATCTAAAGCATGCCTTGCCATTTTATTTGATATGTAACATGACCCCATTTGAACTTGTAAATCAAAAGTTATAGGGTTGTGAAAATGTCATCTTTTGGGCCAAAAGAGGGAACGTGCTCCCTGTTTTGGCCCAAAAGATGACATTTTCACATCTATGTATCTTTGCAAGTTGTCAAAATTTGATTTTTTGGCTCAAAAAATGAGTTTTTGACATCCTTGCATCTTTTGATTGTCAAATAAGGGGGGTTTGATCAATGTAGTGGGCTCTCAGACACACCCCGTTTGGAGATTCCAGTTTGCCTCCACAGGGTTGGAGAAGTGGTCCCTAGAGGTGTTTGATGCTATTATGGGAGATCAAATTTCATGCATGATAGGCAAGTGGATGGGGCCACAGGGACTGGACCTTTGGCACGCCCATGGGGCGGAGCTGAATTTTCAGTTGTGCTTCGCACGAGAGGAGCCGATGTGTGGTTTGGAAGTATGAGTTATCATATTGCCGCTTGAGGCAAAGGTGGATCAGGCATACTACTGGCCCCTAAAGAAGTGTGCAGAGCGGTTCAGGGTGGAAGTCTCCATGATGAAGTGGGCATGAAAGATCGACATTGAGCCAGTATCCACCTTAGTACATCGATGCATAGACACAGACTACTTGCCCTCCAAACCCCTGAAAAAGTCACATAAGGCAGTCTTTCTGGAATAGGCACCCACTCATAGGAGAGCCTTGTCTTTTGCATCCTCATCCTCATGAGCTGGACCATAGTGAGTTGGAACATGCACGGGCTACAAAACCGTGCTCGTAGTCAACCGCAGTACCTGATACTCCAGTAGGAGTTGTAGAGGGCAATGGTATGGCAAACAATAGACATCCTCTTATTCAAGAGCATCTGTTCTCAGCATCAGATATTAGACAGCGACACCACCTCTTAGGGAGAGGTCCGGAGGAATGGTCCCCTGCAGTAGGATGGAGCGGAGGGGACTGCATCTCGGTCTCACAGACTTTGGCTCCAAAAGTCTATGATCAGGGCGAGCTTATTCTAGGACGGGTAGTTTGGATGGGAGTTAGGATGGGAGAGTCCAGGATTGGGATCTTGAATGTGTGTGCCCTATCATGCAGACAACATCATTCGGCTTTTTGGAGGAGGCTGTCTAAGTGTCTTCTGGATGTAAACTCCTGGATTGTTGGAGGGGACTTCAACAACCTGGAGTTTGGGGAAGACAAGAAAGGTGGCGCCTCCTTCTCTAAGATGCCAAGCAGCAGAGCGGAGCACTTGGGAGAAGTTCATTTTCATGATCAGTGTGGCAGAGACCCGTGGTGTGGCGAGAGCCAGATTTTAGCAAGATACCTGGCAGCCTCCTCTTCTCCTTCAGAGAGAGGAGACATGATGGATTGTTTGAGAGACTAGACCATTTTTGCATTGGGTACTGGGCACTGCATAGAGGTAGCTCTACCGGGATTCTGGCAGGTACCACAATGTCAGACCACTCTCCAATAGTACTTCACTTAGATCAGCCTCATCAAGGTCTTCCCCAAAAGGGGGTCTGCATTCTAGAGGACCTCCTATAGGATGAGGAGATTCAATAGGTCATGGCAAGGATTTGGGAGAAAACGACACCATGCGAGGGATGGGCTTCGTGGGTGGCCGATGCAATCTAGAGGAGCAGTGAGGAGTTGCAGGCTCCTGCCCTTAGGTGGAGGAGGACTCTTTAGGAGCGCGAGCGGCAGGCTTTGAGGAGAGACCTCACCTCCATAGAGTGGCTTAGGGAGCAGGACCTAGGCTCTCAGTGGCTTAGCAATAGGTTTGAGAGCACTCGCCTTGAGCTTCAGGACATGGAGATTTGGCGGCTGAGTTCTCCTATCACTCTTCCCAGGCCCGATGGGTACAGCATGGGGGACAAGATGATGAAGCAGTTTTTTCAGACCACTAGGGCCCAATCGGTAGGCACACAGCTCTACAACATCCATAGGGCATCATGCACAATGACCCGTAGGAGACTTTAGACCTGACCACAAGTTTTTGTAGCCAACTCTTTCAGATCAAGAGGATGACTCCATCTGGTCTTGTGGCCCAAGAGGTAATTTGGGATCACGTTCTGCTGATAGTAGTCTTGCAGGATTTATGTAGCAGACTAGAGGAGCCTTTCATGGATGAGGAGCTCTAGGAAGCCCTCAAGGCTCTCCTGACCTAGAAGGGTCCTGGTAAGGATGGCTTGACTATGGCCTTCTTTCGAAACTTCTGGGCTATTATCTCCAACCCTTTCCAACTAGCTTGCCAAGAGATTTTCGACAGGGGCTCCCTCCCTCAGTCCCTGAGTAGGATGTGGATTTGTTTGATCCTAAAAGGGGGAGATAGGTCAGACATCTGGCAGTGGAGACCGATCGCTCTGTTGGACATTGCATACAATATCCTCGCCAAGGTCTTGAAATTGCAGTTATGGCCCCATCTTACTAACATCATCCACGACACATAGATTGGGTTCATCCAAGAGCGCAGCATCTTAGAAAACATCTTCATGTTCTGGGAGGAATTGGATTTTGACAAAGATGGAGTCACAGCCGCTAGCCATCCTCTTGGATTTTGAGAAGGCTTACAACAGAATGGAGTGGTCCTTCCTAGAGGGTACTATGCAGAGGTTGGGTTTCTTAGATAGATGGGTCAAAGGAGTTTCTGCACTTTATGTGGGGACTCTAGCTAGATGCTTATTGGAGGACACATGCGTGAGGCCTTTCCTCTCTCTCACTCGGTCTTCCAAGGCTACCCACTCGCTCCCTTCCTCTTCTTGTTCGTGGTGGAGGCTTTGGGCTATTACTTGAGATCATAGGTGGCGGGCCTCATAGGGTTGAGGCTCCCAATCAAGTAGGAGGAGGAGCTATTTGACTCTAAGTTTGTAGATGACACAGCCTTGTATGTAGAGGGCACCACAGCGAGTTTGGAGATAGTCAAGGGAGCCCTAGCTATTTACTGCGAGTCCTTGAGTGTATAGATCAACTGGACAAAGTCCATAGGTTTCTTCATAGGCTTTAGATACCTCAAATGCCATGGGGGGGGCTGCACACAGGAGATTCGTGAGTGGGGGAGTGACTTTGGCTTCAGATGGATACCAGGAGGCTAGACATTGAGATACCTCGAATGCCATGTTGGTATTGACATTACAGCAGAGCAACAGATCGCCCCGGTCCTTGAGAGTGTTCAGCGCAAGCTTCTCTACTAGATCTTGGCCAAACTCTCCCTAGTAAGCCGTGCCTTAGTGGCAAACCAGGTCCTTCTTGCCACGGCCTGGTATATTGCCTCCTGCTAGTGTTTTCATAGAGGGAGCATTGGGCAGCTCTGGCAATTGGTTCGGAACTTCCTTTGGGCAAGTTCGAATGGCACAAGGAATACTAGAGCTCGGGTTGCCTAGCAGATGGTGATCATACCACATGCACTGGGAGGCTTGGGTATCATTGATCTTGACATGTAGAGCCGAGCCCTCCTGGGCAAGTCGGTTGTTTGTGGCCTCACCCGAGGTGCAGAGCCTTGGAAGCTCCTCTTATAGTGAGGGCTTATTAGGAAGACCCCACGCACTAGGGGGCAGTGGCGGCTTTCACACAGATGGATCTTCTTAGATCAAATTACAAGGCATGATTTCAATGAATATCATGCCTTTTTACATCATCTAAAAAAATTCTGTGCATCAAAATATTAAATTTATGAAATTTTGTCCAATTTGTTGCACCAAATTTAAAGCAAGGTTTCCTATAGTAGGGAGCAAGAAGACACTGTCTATTTTTGCAAAAGAAAAAAGAACATTTTAACATCCTCTACCTTTTAATTGCGCTCAAGAGGTCACTCATCATAAAACCATAAAGCATGTGCGAGAAAGCATGTGTTAAATATTACCCCTATTCCTTAATTTTTAGATTTTCTCAACTAATTGGTTAAACCTTTATATGTGTTTACATTTTCAATCTTAAAATTGTGACACCTCTTCATAAATCTACATATATAATTACGTAAAGTCATTATTTTGTATACCCCCTCATACACATAAACAGCATGCAAGTCCCCCCATTAAAAACATCACCCCTCATTGCACTTATGAGGGACTACCTCGCGTAATTTTCAAACCCAAATGGGTCATGTTAAAATAGTCCTTTACTTTGGACTACTCAATTTCAAGAAATGTAACATGTAAACCCCCTTTAAAATACTTTCTACTTAAAGCAACTATTTTATGGGACACTTAGATTCTTTCTTTGCTTGCTTAGTTTTCCCAGTGCTTCAACAAATTCTTGCTCGCTTTTTTGGGGTCACTCACTTTTTTTTGCTCACTCTATCAACTGTCTTGCCAAGTCCCTATTCATCTAGTTTAGTATAGTTATAAGATACCTTTTTCAATGGGAAAAATGGAATGGATGATTCTTTGTAGGACTTAGCACCACCCTCTCAAATTCAAAATGGTTGATTCTTGTAGGACTCAACACCACCATCTTTCTATATTGTTGTGAATGGTTGACAACACCATGAATGCGATAGAGCATTGCAGAGGCTTAGTGCCAGCCAAATACAATGCATACAATTCGAACACTCTCCCCATATTGCCCATACAACAATCACTAAAAAAAATTAGCTCATTTTGTACGTTTTTTTTGACGGAAAATACATTAAATTTTTTTTCATACTCTCATATCCATTTTTTTTAAAATCTATATTAGCGTTGATATTAACGTCAGTATTTAAGTTGCAATTTTAGTCGATATATAGATTTTTGACGCTAATAGCAACGGTAATATCGACACGCACATCGATGATTTCCTCAACTTTTTGCAAGTCGCTTACAACTCTTTTTTTAATGGTAATATCAACTCTGCGACACAATTTTTTATGACAATACAACCACTAGTATCGACGCTAGTAAAAAAATCCCAAAGCTTTATCGATGCTTTTTTTTTGGAAAAAAAATTAGGGTAGATTTGGGCCTGGCCAAGCCCTAATCTGCCCTTTTATAAAGGTATGTATTATACTCTAATGGCCATTGTATTGTATTGTATTGTTTAGAATTATTCATTACAAAATTATCCTATTACATTCTATGAGGTAAAATATTGATACTATATACGTCTGTACTGTCTCCATATGTTCATCATCAACAAACAGATGGGTAGAATGTAGTGCTAGTCCTTGCTGCTCCCATCCTCATTCTCATCCTCTCCACTCCCACTGGCACCCTCTCCACTATCATCAGCCCCACAGGCACCCTCTCTATGTGCTCTGACATCCTCCTGGTGAGCTTCTCTCAAGTATTCATCTATGTGTTTAATTAGCCCAACACCACATGATTTGCATGGTTAGTATATATATCTTTGAGAGCATTTCTAAAAAACTAAGTGTAATAAGGGCTTACATTAAGGAATGTTACAAATTCTCCTCTCTCTGTGAGTAGGTTCATTAGAGCTTTCGTGTTGTTATTGTATGCATACCTGTATTCCTCATCCATACATTCCTGGCCCATTTTCATAAACTAACACCGTAAGAATACACATTATTTTTAGTGATTGACATGCTACCCAAAATTATACACTAAAAGAGTGGAAGAAGAGGTACTTGCAAAAATGTTTTAAAAGACGGACCTACTGCCAGAGCCCAATTGGGACTAGCCCACTTTACTTTTTCCCACCATCACTGCCCCCTTCTTTTGTTGAGAGCATTTTTGCGAGTCCTTTAACTCTTTTTTAACAAATTTTCAATCTTCTGCATGGAGCCAAGCAGGCTTGGATTCCTTCGCCTTAGCCTTCTTTTGTGGATCTGACCTTTCTGAGCACCACCTGGGCCATTTTTTTTAGCATCGAATGGTTGTCGAACTCAAGGTCCTCAAATGGCACAAGGAAATCTGCCTTTAATTTTTTAAGGATATAATCCTTTTCTTTTGTGGCTACTTGCAGAAATCCATCACCACCCTCTTGAATTCAGAGGATGATACAAGCCCGTGCATTCGGTTTATAACCCAAGTACCTTTGGAATCCATTATAATATCATACTCCCTATTAACCTCATAGGGAAGGGTGTTGGAGGCTTGACTCCCCCCAATGGCACTCCCTGTACGAGAGCCCAATCTTCTATGTCGACGATGGCTCTCTCTCTCTCCCTAGGTCCACCTTTGGTGGTGCCTTGGGAGATCTCTACGGAGGAGCTAGTAGACCTGACACTCACTGTCTCCCCTCATCCCACTCATGTAGGAGCCTTTCCCTAGTATTGGTATCTAGCTTCGTGAGTAATTTGTAATCCTTCTCCGTACAACTACCTGAGTCTACATGCCCATTCATCCAATCAGAGAGGTCCCTACAAGGAGTAGGGTTACCTCTTCTTCCTCCCCATCAAGGGCGAGGTTTATTGTTCAGGTTTTTGCCGATCCCTCATAGATTGGAGTCTCTCCAATGCTATCGGTTTCTTGAACTTTAGATTCTCTTAGTGGTCTTGGCATTGCTGTGGGGACACTACCACTTGTGTAATTCTTGAAGTACTCTAACACTTCTCGAAGATCAACCTCTAATGGTGTTGAACTAGCCTGACATGTGCTATGGGTACTCAGTGGCATAGTATCATTAACCAATCTTTGAGGCTCTTCGGGACTTTCTTTTTTTGTAGTGTTTTGATCGAGCTTCATCCGCACATGTGGCTTATATTTTCGAAACTTCTTATGTTCGGAACTATGGGGTAACTTTTCCAAGTCTAGCAAAGTATTGCCAAGGGTTCATTTGTTGTGCATACTCCTTCAAGTCCATCATGGGACCATTCAAGAGGAGGTGGCTCAGATTTTGAGGGAGCTAGCTTGGCAAGATATAATTCAACAATCCTAGTTTGGACTCATTCGAATTCATTAAAGTGTTTGGCCTTGGCTTTGCCCATGATATCCTACTTCAGCTTTCTTGCGGGATCTTCTTCTTTTATTTAACTTTGGGGTTTCAACTTTGGGAAGCTCGACTGCCATTAGGGTATGCAGAATGGCTAAGTCATTGTCAAAGACTTGATCTTCAAATTGAGAATTCTTAGCCTCAGTTTCAAGGTCCCACGGAAAATTTGAGTCCTTATTGGTATGGGTACCTTCTTTCAATTCATTATTCCACTCGAGGTCGGCCACCACAAATAATGGCACCTCTAGATCAATTGGTTCTTCATGTGTGAGTGGAGGATCTTCCTGCATGGAATCTGCAAGAAGATGGGGTCTTGTGAATGGCAGTTGTCAATGGTTGCCAATGCTTATATCCAATTATTGACATTGCTTTGTGTATTTCCCACTATGGCATGCTATTGCAGGGGAGCTTATTTGTTTGAGATTGTCATTGAAGAGGTTTCATCCAATGCTCTAGGCACAATTGGTTTTATTTCTCCTATCCCCATATTGACACTTACTGTGTGTCACGATTTTGTATTGTTAGTCTATTAGTTCCCCAATCATGGAGGACTGATGCTTCACGCAACCAAGGACGTCCTAGCAAGATTTGATATGATTTCTTGGGAGATCCAAGATTGTGAATTGAAGGCAAAAGCGGACTCCTGCCACTTTTGTTGACACGCCATTCACTATTCCCAAGGGTTTTGCTCGTGAATCATCGAAAAGGCGTATGTTGAAATTAGCCTTTTGCATTGATGGGAAGGGGAAGATGATGAAGACAATAAATGCTCCAGGACAAGCAGTGGCAAAGGTGGCCAAAGGTGTGCATGTTCAAGTGGGTGCCTTCGCGAGGAGCTCTCAACTCATCCTCTGGGTCTCATCCTCCAGGCTATGTCCTAGGGAGAGAGTCAAATCTGCCTATGTGTTGGTGTAGAATAGTTGGGTGTTATTGTAGGCTTCACGCCCTCAGTCCTTATAGGCCCGACGTCCTTCTCCTTCAGGCTCTTAGTAGCCCCAATAGCTACCTGCCACGCTTTCAATGAAGGAGCCAATGAGTTTAAACTTGGATGGTAGAACTTGCCATCTCATGGAGGTCCATGCACCTTGCTACCCATGGGCTGCTCCCCTTGGATGTTTGGCATAGGCTCAAAAGGCTATCTCCTTTTGAATGAAGAAGGGGTAAGGGTCGTCGAAGCTGAACATCCTAGGGCTACTCCCCTAGATGTTTGAGAGCTCTCAACTCTTCTTGATGTCGAGGGTGTAGGAGGAGGGTAGATCGATTGGTGTGTCCAATCCCTTTTCAATGGGGCCACCCGTTACATTTCCCCCCTTTTAACCTTGCTCCCTTGCTTCTTTGGAAAAGGGTGTAGATTATTGTAGTCGTGTACAATCTTCTTGAACCTCCATAAGGATAGTTCAATCCTCCATGAATCCTCACTAGAAGGCTGGTCATTCCAATGACAATGGTACAACCGGTTGGGACCAAACTAATTTGGCCTATACCAATGTGCCATGATGTAATGGACCTTGAGATCAATTGGTCCAAAATTTGGCACTGCAATGACAAGACATCTGATCCCTACAAAGCAATCAATCATAAAATTGCATGAAATGTCACAACATGTCACAATGCCACACAAATTCCACACATGTAATCTTGGATTGAGATGCTTTCAAAAGGAAAAGTATACCTCTCAGCACGCCCCATGTGATAGTGCTAAAGACCCATCTTTAGATCCCATTCATCAGGGTGGAAAAGGTGGCTGGGGCATTGGTTAACCCAAAAGTCAACACCTTCCAATCATATCACTTGGTCCTCATGGTTTTCTCCACATCAGCCTTAGAAATTCTGATCTAATGGTACCGAGACCTTAGATCAATCTTGGTGAAGTACCTTGCATGCACCAAGGAGTCAAATAGCTCCCTCATGTTGGGTAGAGGATACCGGTTCTTCACAGTAATTTTGTTGAGGGCCTAGTAGTCCACACATAGATGGAGATCTCCTTCCTTCTTCTTTACAAAGAGCACCGGAGCTCCATAAGGGGACTTAGAGGGCTGGATAAACCCAGCTTCAAGCAACTCTTGCAACTGACTCTTCAGCTCCATGTTCTCATCATGTGACAATCAGTAGAGGGTACCTTGGCCGGAGGATCAAAACCCCGAATATATCTCTATCTTGTAGTCAATCTCTCTTTTGGGAGGAAGATCCCTTGGAAGTTTCTCGGGAAGGATGTTAGCATACTCCTTGAGTAAGGATTTGCACCTCATGTTGAACATGTCCTTGAACTTGGGTTGAGTCATCCTCTCGCTCTTTGATCATCACTAGGAAGGTTTGACTCCCTTTTCTTACTGCTTTCTTTAATTGCATGGCCGTGAGGAGTTGGGGTAAAGGGGCTCCCTTTTGCTTAGAAGCTTTGACCACTTCCCAACCTCCTTCTTTGTAAAACACAAGCTGCACATTACAAATATCTGGCATTGCATTGTATATGGCCTCATGCATCTCTAAAGAGAGGTAGTACATGTTGTTGTCATTGTTCCTAGCATCCAGCGAAAACTTAATGGACTTCATCAGATGAGAAGAATGATCTCATAGGGGCCTTCAACCAGGAGCTGATAATGATCTTTCATGTGCTTTTGTGTGCTTTTATATTCTTGGTTGTGCTTTTTGGTGGTAGAGGTTGGGCTCTTCTACAAAAATAAGAGGATCGGCAAGGGCAGGGGTAGGGTCAAGGCCTCCTCTTCCATTTGTCCCTCCTATAGAAGGAAAATAAAGGTCATTTCCTAGGATAGGAACCTATTTCTTGTGTTTCCGATGACTCCACATGCTAGGAGGTCATCAGTGTCCTGGGTATGCACCTCGCATATGCAAAAACTTGTGATTAATTATGGTTGCCAACGGTGCCACAAAGTCATATAACAATTTGGTGATCTCCATTTTGTTAACGAATTGGTTGTACAGATCTAGCTTCTTCATGCAGAGACAGACATCATGACCCATCAAATCATGGAATTAACTAGCGGTATGAATGTGAACAAGGTTGCAAGGACCTCTAAATCTGTTAGTTCCAACAACGAGGCTGCCCCATTGGTCCCTGGACCCACAGCTACACCTTGAGAAAATAAATGTTTCCATGGGTTTCCTAACTGTCCACAATTTTTTCGTAAATACGCTAGCAAGGTGGTTCATAGAAAAGAAGTCATTGGCCTTGCAGAGCTACACCATGAAGCATCAAAATACATTTTTGGGGAACATTAATTATTTTTAAATGGGTTTTGTACCTTTCCACATTTTCCCCATAGATGCCTTGGCAAGGCAGTTCATGGCCTTGGCAAGGCAGTTCATGGAACGAGGTCCTTGCCCTCACAACTACCTTGAAGGACAATAGGGCCTTGTCTATGCATATGTTATAGGGTGAAAGCATGCTACGGTGTCTAAAAAAGTACTCTTTTTGGCAAAGGCTCTAGCATAGATATAGTACTAAATTGTGTACTAAAAGGCGCTGACAATTGGATTAGATTTCCACATATCAAGGAGTCCACGATCTGCAATCTGCAATCCACTCTCAATCGAGGATGATTTCCCCGCACATCGAGGAATTCACGATCTGCAATCTACTCTCAATTGACTCTCTTCTCTCTTGTGGAATCACTCGCACATGTTTGAAACCATTGACAGTCAACTCTCTTCTCTCTTAGAGTCCTGTCTCTATCCCTACAACTATCTCCGCTCATCTTCACTAGAGGTCCATTGCTCTCTCTCTCCTAGAGGTCCATTTCTCTCTCTCTCTCCCCTGATCTCTCTATTCTTTGTGCAAACTGGCTCTCCCCTTCTCTCTCATTGAAGCCCTCGCACTTTGGACCGTATATTCTCTCTAGCGCAAAAACCAGTTATGTTTGAGTGATTCTACAACTCTCTCTCTCTCCCACGCTCTCGAGCCCTCTCTCTTTCTCTCTCTCTCTCAAGATGACTTTCTCGTATAGTAAGATTGAGCATGCATGTTTTGACGTATTGTCTTCTTGTGTCATTCATTAATTTATCATTTACCATTGAAATACGGTTGTGTGTAGGATGGAGAACTCCACACTAGAAGTGCCACACCATGAAGGGAACTCGCTCAATGCACTGCCATAGCATTGGTCCAAAAGGAACATGAGACACTTAACATTAACAGTTGTGCGACATTTCAAGCATGCCACAAAGAACTTGGACTTGAGAACGAAGGCTGACATTTTGTCTAAGGTTATCAAACATCCAGATATGCAAGAGGTTGTCGATGAGACAAATTTTCAAAGCCAGTCCATATCAATGGTAATAGTGGATAATCTAAAGACATCATTGAGTCTTGTGAAAAGAGTAGAAAGTGCTGATAAGTTAGCTATGAAGAGAGCAGCTCTCCACATGATTGCTAACACTTCAGCATTTATAAAATATAGTGATAGAAAAGTAGCTAAAGCCCTTGGAATTCAAGCACGGAATCTGAAGAAACATCGCGACATAAAACAAGCTTCCTTCAAATGGGCAGATGGAGGTTAAAAGCGTAGATAGGATTCCCTAAGTTGAGGTTGTTCAATGTGTTGTCCAGTTCCAGAAAGATAACTCCAGGGTTTCCCCAAACAAAAAGGATGTTTGCAGGCATAGGCTTGGCCCAAAAAAGTATGCAATACATCCCACCCATTTCTTGGAGCTCACAGGGGTGCATCTTCCTTCTTTCAACGAAGCCCAAGTTACACACTATTATTTGGTACTCTTTACAACTATTTAGTACTGTCAGGGATAATATTAGTATTGTTCAGATGTTAAAGCTAACATTTAACACCATAACAGACTCTATATGAAGCGAATTTAGTACTAAATCATAGAATCACAGTACTAAATACTACACCAAAGACTTAATACGTTTATAGTATAGACCATATTTTAGAAATCAGTCCTAGGAATAAAGATAGGACAAAATAGTATTGTTTGCTCTTTCAAGTCAGTTATTATGACTAAATAGAATACTCGTTATGTATAAATAGTACTATTTAGTGTTAATTAGTAGTGTGTGATGTTTGAAATTGTTTGTATTAGAGAAGAACTTCGAGCGTAATCATTCTCTCCTTGCACCAACCCTGCTACTAGTTCTACTTAGTACTATCTAGTACTATCCCATGCACTAACCCTACTACTAGTACTACATAGTACTATTTAGATATGGTTCTCTTCCTTGCCTTAACTCTGCTATTACTACTATTAGTTCTATTTAGTATTATTTTGTAATATTTTAGCACTATTTAGTACTTTGTAGCACTTAGTAACATTTAGCACTGAGTAAGTACTATTTACTGAGTACTATTTAGGACTCAATAATTTTTAGCACTTAGTAATATTAGCTACTTACTATTAAAAACTAATAGTACTATATAGCACCTAGTAATATCACACTTACCATCTAACACTTGCTATTTAGTACTAATAGTACTACTGTTTAGTACTATCCAGCACTGGTAATATTAGCACTTTTTAATATTACCACCTAATATTTAGTACTAATAGTACTATCTAGGACTTAGTAATATTAGCACTTACTAATAGTACTATCTAGCACTTAGTAATATTAGCACTTACAATAGTACTAATATTAGCACTTACTAATAGTACTAAACTAGCAGTTAGTAATATTTGCACTTAGTACTGTCTAGCATTTAGTAAAATATTTAGCACTTAGTACTATGTAAACATATTTAGTACTATCTAGCATTTACTATTTAGTACTATCTAGAATTTACAACAATACTTATTAGCACCTATTACTATTTAGCATTTTAGTACTATCTAGCACTTACTGATATTTGGCACTACTAGTAGCAATTAAGACTTAGTAATTGAGTGATATAAATTAGAAAAATAATGATGGCACTCTAAGTTTTAAATAACTTATAGTTTTTTTGTTTGTTGTCTAGGTTTAAATAATATTGATTGTTGATGATTGATTTTGCAAGCAGAATTCTTCCTTAATTTCAAGGAGGAGCATCCTTCCATAGATATTGCTTTCCGTTCTTTTCAAAATCTAAAGCCCTATTTCATTAAAAAACTAAAGGAAAGGAATACTTGATGTTGTATTTACCATACAAGAATAGACATGTTCTAACTAGCAGTGAATTCAATGAGGTAGAATAGCACATTGTTGCATGGAGATATGTGTGACTGCTTCTGCAAGGTTTGTAGGCCCCAAGGGGAAGACACATGTGTTGCCCACACCAACAGTTGTTCTTCTGTGTCTGAAATGTGGCATTCGAGAGTATGTGTTGAGATATCGAGCTCCACTCGTGATATGCCTGGGTGACCGTTGTGCATTTATGTCACCGACTTGTTAGTGCAAATGCGGTTGGTACACTGCCCATGAATAATAGTTGGATGATAGCTATCCTTATCTACTCTAGTTCGTGGCTCAGTTAGTATGCCACCTTAGTTAGCTGAGTTTGGTTTGAGACCCACATATAGGGTTCTTCTATTTCTTTGTACTAGAGTTCTTTTGGCTTTCACAACTAAGAAGAGGAAAATTGTTTTCAGCCTCCACCTTTGTGTGTATTCCCCCATTGTGTATGTGAGAAAGCCGCAAGTAGCTTCCTTCCTTCTCTCCCATTATCTTCACATGGTATTAGAGCCTGCTTTGTGGTAAGGAGCTCAAGAAAAAAAACCAAGTTCGCAGTGTCCTGGTAAGAGGACCAGTGTTGCTTTACTTTTTCGAGTTTGGGAGAAAATATCTGCAGGTAGCACAGCCGGAAGTGCAGAGTGCGCTGTCTCAGATTGAGATGCCCTTCGTGGTGTGACTTTATTTTTCTGATTCGAGGCCATTTCGGGGCCCGTTTTGAAGGCGGAAGTTCTTCGCAGGCACTTAGAAAAAGGCCCTATTTTTGCTATGCGACCACTACTCTGCAAGTCGATGAAAATTTATCACAGAAATTGCATCGTATGCTTGTGCGCAGAGATATTGGGAGTTACAGAATCATCCTTACTGCCTGTTCATGCAAAATCGTCACTAGGAAGTGACTGTGTGGTCAAATACCACTTTCGTCAGTTTTGCAGATTTGTCTATGTGAGGCAGAAGCTATGTTTTTTGTAGTGACAGAATTTTTTGCAGTGTTCTGTAATGGCGTCTTATTCTCTTTCACAGATTGTCACTGAAAAGCTTGACAAGAACAACTTCCAAGCATGGAAGTTAGAATGACGAATTTCCTTATGGGAAAAGGCTATTGGGAGTTCAATACAGGAAATGAAGAAGAACCAGTTCTTCCTAATGTTCCCAATCAACAGGAAATGCAGGCATTTAAAGGATGGCATGAGAGAAACAGAAAAGTTATGTACTGGCTATCTATCAGTATTTTGGATTCTATAATTGTGCATATTCAGGATGCAAGTACACCAAAGGAGACATGGGATACTTTGGCAAAAATGTATAGCACAAATACGCAAGCCAGGAAAATGCAGCTCAAGCAGGAGTTGCACAATGCACAGAGAGAAAATATGAGCATCAATGACTACCACATGAAGGTGAAGAAATTTGCAGATGCACTTACTTCCATTGGGTCACCAGTGGAAGATGATGATCTAGTTTCTGTGACCTTGAATGGTCTAGGAAAGGATTATGCACAGTTCCGGACATCCATTGTCATCCCTGAAAATTTTCCTAATTTTGAGGAGTTGTTTGCTCTTCTAATTTCTGAAGAGCAGAGAAATGGTGGCGCATCTTCTTTAGGAGGAACTTCAAAAGAAACTATCTTCTACTCAAATGCTGGAAGAGGTAGAGGCAGAGGTAGAGGAGCCCGATCTGGAGGCCGTGGTAGAAATCAGAATATGCAGCAAACTCAAGAAAACCAGTCCTATGGAGGAGGACGTGGTAACTCTAGAGGCAGTGGGAGCCAAAGAGGTCGTGGTGGATGGCAGAGAGGCCAAAATGCAAATAGCAATGTTGAATGCTACTATTGTGGTAAAATGGGTCATATGGCTAAAGACTGCTACAAAAAGCAGAATGACATTATGAATGGAAAATTGCAGCAAGGCAATTATGCATCCTCTAGTAGACAGGGTGATGACAGAAATGAGCATTTGTTTATGGTGTAGCACATGACCAATTCTGTGACAAGTGCAGAAGAAAGCAATGATGTGTGGTATGTTGAATCAGAGGCATCAAACCACATGACAGGTCATGCAGAATGGATGCAGGATGCAAGGAAAATGGAAAGACCAGGATTTGTGGAGACTGGTGATGATACTACAGATCCTATTGTGCAGATTGGTAAAATTCCTTTGTCTATGCAGGATGGGAAAAAGAAATACATGTCTGATTTACTTCATGTCCCGAACATCACCAAGAACCTGGTTTATATTGGTCAAATGGTTGAGCAGGGCTTGCAGGTCAGATTTAATTCTCATGGATGCTTTGTTGAGGATATGAAAAATAACGGTCGCTTGATAGCAAAAGGAAAGAAGAAGGGCAGGATGTTTACGTTGGATGCAGACATGCCTGAATTGAGTGCAGCAATGTTTGCACATGGGACCGGTGTAGTTGCAGATATTGATATCTGGCATAAACGCATTGGTCATGTTAATGTACATCGACTTAAATCAATGCAAGCCCAAAATATTGTTGCAGGATTGCCTAAATTCAAGGTTGCAGAAATGCATAAGGTATGTGAAGCCTGTCAATTTGGAAAATAGGCAAGGAAACCATTTCCTAGGCATGTTCAAGAGAGTAAGAAGCCATTGGAATTAATCCACTCTGATGTGTGGACTACTAAAGCTAAATCTATTGGAGGCTGTCATTATTTTGTCACTTTTATTGATGACTACAGCAGAAAAGCTTGGGTGCATTTTATGAAAAAGAAAAGTGAACTGTTTGGGCATTTCAAAGCTTTTAAAGCTATGGTTGAAAAAAAGGCTTACAAAAAATGCCTTGGCAGAGTGCCTAATCGATCTTGAATGATTAGATAAACCAAATTGTGCGCAACCTATTTCCCTTCGAGTGGAGAAAGCATGATGGAAAAAATGGTTTGACCATAACATCAAGAACAAAGACCTCAAGGAGGGAGACCTAGCACTCCTCTATAGCATCCGTAACGCTAAGTGAAAACTAAAATATAGGGGCATGTTTCCCTACCATGTAGTGGAGATTACTCTGCAAGGTGCATGCCGAATAGCTACCCTAGATGGACTGAAGATCAACGGTTACCTTATTGGTAGAAATTTGAAAAGATAATATGCCCCCCTCACTCTACAAACCCTCCAAGCCATACATAGGAAAAAGGAGCTCAAGGTTGAGGTAGCCTGGATGAAACACCAAGCCATCGAAGAAGCCAAGGCACGTAATGCCAAAATCATACAACAAAAGCAAATGGCCTTATTTAAGGAAAAAGTAGAACACCTAGGGCCAACCGAGGAACTAACAATAGATTTGACTAGGTTGAATGTCCAATCGTAGGGTCCAAGTACAAGCATCAAGGTGCTCATGGATTTGGGAGCGAGCCATAATTTTATCTCTAGAGAAGTATGGGAAGCGCTACAGGTATCCCTAACCCTTATTGTTGCTTCAGTTCAGGCAATCAATGGTCAACTCTTAAGTACATTGGGGTATGTGGGCTTGAAACTAATTGTTGTATGTAGGAGGTAGAGATTTGTTTTTATGTACTCCCCACAGAGATACTCAACAAAAAAATGATATTGGGAAGGACTTGGTGTTATGTTGTCAACTGCCAAATCGACTAGAGAGCTAGAACCACAACTCTCACAAATGGGGGGAGACTCTGCAGTAATCCTGCTATGTAAAGTTCATTCCACTTCCCCACAATACAACCATCCAAGAGAGAAGGAAATTGTAAACGAAGGCAGGCACAAAGCTCCAGAAGCATCCAATGCCCCCTAGTCCGATTCAAAGAAGGAAATCCATATGAATGTAGCTCGAAGTCCTAATCTCAATAACAACAAACACTTGCCATGAACTACTCTCCCACCCCTACTTTCCACACCCAAGACTAGGCCCCTGGCTCAAAAATCCCATGAACAAAAAGTGCATGAAGCTGCCCTTTGTGCACAATGCCACTTCAAAATGGAACAACAGTCCTAGAAGCCCGAAGCCATGGAAGGGCCTCCGACCTCTTCGTGTCCCATGCCAACACGGGCAATCCCATCAAGGAGCAAAGCTTGATGTCACGAATCACCTCACTAGATTGGACAAATTCCAACACCCCTCGAATCGAATTTTCATAGTGTTGGGTTGTAACAAGGCTCTTGGAAGCCTAGAGCTACTATCAAGGCGAGCGATACGTTTGGGTCCCAAAGATTCCAATGACACCAAATACGTTACCTAAACTCATTGGGATTCATAAGGTAGTAACACAAGAACCTACCCTTGAGCCCAGCACAATGAACAATTTTGTGAACCCAAGGAGTGTCATGATTCCATGTATAGTGCAACTCAATGAGAAGGCCACCAACGTACTCAACAAAGCAACACAAGAATCAACCCCTAAAAGTAGGGTAGCTACATAAGAACCTTCCTCCAGGCCCGTGCACATGCCATCAAAGGAAACCTTACTCAATGGAGCACCCATGGTGTCACCCGAGGATAATCTGCCTACCACATCAAGGGTCACAGGGGGTACCACAAGAACCTATTTCTACTTCGGTTACAGTCACACAAGAATCCACATGCCTTATTCTGAGAGACTTCCATAAAAGTGAATGCAAAATGGCAATGCACACCTAACAACAAGAATGATGCACAAACTCAACACATGCTCTACTTGGCTGATGATGCGGTATGCTGCTATTTGGAATTCATCTCCATTGCATTCCACATAATCATCAAGTCCAAGTCTAGGTGAGTCTGTACGGTAGGCATATGACCCACATGCACCAGCAGGCAGCAGCTCACGAGTCCTTGGTATCCTAATGCACCCACTCACATTCACAGTCAACATTGGGTGAATACGGTAATAAATTTTTGTACATTTCCTTCACAATTTGCATCCTGGCATGCTGATCATCGTCACACGAGTCTATGCATCACCTAATCCATCCACCCCGTATTTCCTCTGGGCAACACCCTTAGCATCAACAACCCCCCTTCCTTTCCTTTTCCCCCTTCCCCCTCTCAGCAATTTTGACATTTTCCATCCCAATGGATTGTCGCCATATAGCTATCCCGCTAGACCGTTCTCCTTATAGCTATCCCATCAGATCATCACCTTACAAGTATCTCGATGACTCAGCGCCTTCCTCCCATCCCGTTGACCTATCGCCTTCCTCCCACCCTACCAACCCATTGCCTTATGCTATCCCCCCAACCGTTGGGATACCAAAAACTATTAAAAGGCACCCTATCTCCCTAGATTGTTGCCTCAGAAAAAATAGCAAAACTCTACCAAAATTCTGCTAGATTTCCGACAGCCCCGTGCCTCCTCCATATTGGCTTCTAGCCACCCTTTGGATGTCTTCAACCTTGTCCTCCTCCACCAACTTGTTTATCACCCACCTAGTTTCTTTTTTTCCCATGGAACCCGAACAGGACCTCGGCCTCCACCCCCTAAATCCACTTCCCATTGGCCCTTCCGAATCCCAAAGCACACCCTTCGGGACTATCAAAATGCCATTAGACATCCCGGAAGAGGAGCTTCAAACTGAAGAGGAGATCTTGACTCAACAGACCTCCCAAGCATAGCCTCAGCAGCAGTTGTTGCACCCCCCCCGCCGAAATCATCCAGGAAATGCATGCCAGCTCCAACACAAGGGGAGTACAAGTTCATGAGGTTTGGATTGGTGGGATGTAAGAGTGATTCATTAGGGAGGGTTTTTTTGCAAACAGAAAAACATGTTTTTTGTTCCAAGAGTGAATAGAGTTTCAAAAACCAAGCATTTGCACATGCATATAATGTGGACTATTCCATTCATGAAGTCCTACGAAACTTTTGACTTGTGTGAAAGATTTCATTGGTGATCTCACTTATGCTAGTAGTGGAGGGAGAGAACTTGATTGTTGAGGATTACAAAAAATGGATGAGTAAAAGTGAGTGAAGATAGGGTGCATCTTTACTAATGATGCCTTGGCAATGACATAGGTCCAACTCTCTCATGGAATTTTGAAGAACTTAGACAGTTGCTAAAATAAGGATTTGTCAATGTATTATTGTTTTGTTTTGATTGTTTTTTTTTGGCTCGCTCACTTTTTCTTGCTCCCGTTTTTTGGTTTGCTCACTTTTCCTCACTCGCTTTTTGGTAATCCTCCTGCCTCCCATACGTGGTGGCCTAGTTGTCACTGGCTTGATACCATTAAGAACTAAGCGATTGATAATCTTTTATGTAAACCTGGGATCTTCAAGCACATCACGAAGGACAAGACTCTAGAAGGTGGTTCCCACAATTAGGGTGATATGCTTATTGCACTCACCGGCTAGGAGAAACATGGCTCCAAAGACTCAACGGCTGCACCAGGAGCCAGAAGTACAAGGCTCCTTGGCTATGACAAGCCTCAAACCCGTGGTGTACCGTCTGCCATGTCACCTTAACATGAAGCTGCTCGGGGAATTCATCAACGCCTACAACTCGAACTTCAATGTCGAAATTATCCGCAATGCAATAGGCACTCCCCACTTCTACCACCTCAATGTGGATGTGGTGCGCTCTACCTTTGGCCTCCCTGTCATTGCTGACAAGTACTCCCATAAGAAATCCCTGCACAAGGCCCTCGATAAGATCTACAAATATGATAGGAAGAAGAGAAACAAGGGCCGCATTCACTTCGAGCCACAAATGGCTCAGCATCAATCAGGTCCTATGGGTTTTGAGCCGCAAATGGCTCAGCATTGATCTAGTCCTGTGGGTTTTGAGCCTCAAATGGCTTAGGACAGAGGTAGGCACCGGTGTCATCCAAATTGGCAAGGATAACACAAGAGCCATTGGATCCCATATATGGATAACATAAGAGCCATTTGAAAACAAGAGGAGGTTGAGAGAATGCCTTAGCACCATATGGGCCCAAGTGGTAATAACAAAAGAGAGATGAGAGAGAGTGGTATAAGAAAAGGGCTGGCCCTCCCTTCAAAAGGTGACTTATATAAAAGGCCAAATGGTTGACTTTGGTCTTCAATGTTGTATGCACAAGTTTGGAATACAACCTCCCTCTTCTCTTCCATGAGTGTCTTTGGGTGTCCTCTTGTTTCCCTTGTAGTGCCTTTGTGTTTGCCACTCCCTCCCACTTCATTCTTCCCTTCCCTTCTCCCCCTCCCTCTATTCTCTCATCTCCCCTTCCACTCTTCTTCCAACTTCCCATTCCCTCTTTCTCTGGTGGAAACACATTGCAACAATCTGGGAGCTGCTTGAGTGACACTTGTGGATGGCTCATGCTTTGCATAGCTCTCACCAGGAGTAGCTTGGAGTGGAGGCTCCATCGGCATTCCTTGAAGGTCCCCATGACACCTGAGTCACCGTCAAGGATTACGTACATGTTTTCATGTTTGTGTTAATCGGTTATTAGCCTTCATTAATTATTCTTCGAAGTAGCATGAAAACAACGTGATCATGTTGTTTACCAAGAAAAAATCACTGGGAAACTGGATAAAATTACCGTCGGTACATAAGATACTACCAATGATAGTATAACATTATCGGTGGTAATGTTTATTATCCCGGTAGTATAAATACCGGCGGTAATATACACTACCAGGATAATGAACATTACCACCAGTAATGTTAGTACTACCGCCGGTAGTATCATGTACCGATAGTGCTGTGGGTTGTAGATTCCCAGTTTCTCGCACATCCCGGTGCTATATATTGGTGGAAATGGTGACAGAGGCTCGTCATTCGATCTAGTTGTCGTTCATATCTTGATAAAGCCTTTGGTAAGTTGGGAAAGAAAGTGAACCACGATTTGGATCTGAATACTTTTAAGGCTAAGTGGGGGAGAGTGAGTCAGCATTCATTATACTTGTCGGTGTGGTTTGCTCCTCCAATTCCTTGCGTCTTGGGGAAATTGTAGGCCATGAGAATACAAGGGTTAGTGGATATGAGTGTTTGTTGTGTGTTCTTGAGGGTGGTCTATAATCTGACTCCTTGCATTTTGGGAAATGTGTGGGCCACAACCATGAGTGCCAATGAATGCAATTGTTAGTGAGGAGTCTTGACTCTTAAGCTAAGTGCCTTAGATATGGAGAGAAGGGGGAGACAAGATGGCAATGATTTGAGTAGAAATAGGGCACGTATTTTGACTATGAATGCACAATCAAAAATGCCTGAAACTAGAAATTCTCATCCACAATCTTTGAGTTGTGACTAGGCAAACTGTGGATGCATCGAGTCATGCCCATGCTAGTATTCATATGCCTTAAAATGTTCCCGAGCTTGAACAAGGAGGTGCAAAAGAGGAACTCATTGTCAAGATAGGCACTACCCCAACGCTTGATCCACCCTGTGAGCTTGTTAACCAAGATACAGGGAGAGGATTTATGTGGGTGTCACAATCCTCTCAAAGAGTTATTCCACATGCACAGGGGAAAAAATGTAAGTCACATGGTCCAGAGTGGGACTTTGTCATTAATGTTTATGAGACTACATTGAGTGGAAATGCAAGCATTATGGAGTATAAAAATTTGGGGGAGCACCTCGCATAAGGGGCAACTTTCTTGGTGACTCAAGAAAGAGCATTCAGTGTTGTGCGGTCCTAGGAGCTACTGTAGCAGCTTGTACCTTAACAGAGAAGTTGTAATCTTCTAGAAAAATACGAAGAAGATCAATTTAGGAAAGTCAAGGTGTAAGTGGAGTAGAGTTTGTAAGCATACACGGTGACATAAGTACAAGTGTTGCATGCTCCCATGCGAGAAATCCTTGTGTGGACACTAGCATGCAAGATAATCGCCACCTCTGGCTCGTGAAGCTAGATCGGCAATAGCTGTGACTCCTAACTTCAGGCAACCCACAAAAGTTGAGAGAATCCAAATTCAAGATTTGGAGAATTCACAGTATGTACTTGGTCGAGGTGGTAGCAAACTAAGCCTTGTCCACCTTTTGGCCACTTTCCATGGCTTGGGAGGGGTGAGAACATCCTTTTTTGCACTCAAATTGGGAAATCTGACCTACTTCCCTAAGTATTTAGTTCTCGAAGTCTTAAGACAAAACATGACGCATGCCTTTGTGCACATAATAATGTGGTCTGATTGAAAATTGGATTTACTCATAAAAACCTTGTTTGCGGCAAACTTCAGGGTCATAACGCCTGCCACACGTTTTCACAAGTAGACACTATGATACTAAATTCACGATTTCTCCCTTGTTATACATCAAATGAAGGTGAAACTTGACAGGAAGTGTCTTCACATATGGTGGAACTTAAGTTGATGTTTTTGAAGTTTTTGGAAGGGTTTATATAAATAATAATAATTTTTGTAAATTTATGAAGACCAAAACAAGGTACATTTTTTTGTACCACAACATTTTTTTGGTATCATGATTAACTGAACAAATCCAATTTGATAGAGGGTTAGTGGACACACAAGGGTATGTGGTGGAAGTGAAAAATATCAAATTTAATGGTTGGATTTTGAGAGATCTAAGATTAGGTTTTACTTTCACTTGTTAGAGGAGTGGTAAAGGAAAAATGAAATAAATATAATAATTTTTGCACATAACCAATTATGTCAAAAATCACATAGATGAACCTACTCCACATGATTAACCTACTCCACATGATGAATATAAGGAAAAAATTGTGGTTAAAATTGACTTAGGGAAGGGTTAATTTTGGCCTCCCCATGTTAAAATCCCTTTTTTTAGGGAAAAAGGGCCAGGCAAGCCAAATACCAAGCCTAATTAGGCTTGGAAAGGTAGGCTTGGTAGATCACCAATTCTAGTGGCCACCATTTGCGGGGTGACATGGTGCACATGTGAAAGGCTAACTCATTAGACAACTCATCTAAATTGCATCATCAGCCTGCCACATAAGCAAGTTTGACTATGGTCACCCATGCCACCTCCCCACCTCTTGCCACCTCAGACATCATCAATGTCCACCTCATTAGCTCACCCTCTTTCGCATCGTCACAGGAGCTACCACATCACCTTGCCACACCACAATGATTTGCCACCTCCCCATGTCACTTTTTGCCACCTCAACCACGTGTGCCACCTCATCAAGCCACATCATAGGCATGGTTGGAGCCTAGTCATCAGTCAACCACCACCTCAGTATTCCACCTCATCTTTGCCAACCACATGTGCCACCTCATCAAGCCACATCATAGGCATGGTTGGAGCCTAGTCATCAGCCAGCCGCCACCTCAGTCTTCCACCTCATCTTTGCCAACTCCTCATTGCCACATCGTGCTGCCATATCATAAAGCCATGTCATAGCCTTGGCCACCTTAGGTTGCCACCTCATGCATTATGACCTTAGAGGCATGACACATGATGTGCCACCTCAGCGGCAGTAGTAGCAAAAGCATGGAGCCACATCACCCATCAACCATGCTCATGCATGCATGCACAAGCATGCATGCTCATGCCAATCTTCAAATTGCCTGGTCATGCCAATATGCATGGAATTTCCCCCGCAAAAAATTTATGCGTGGAATTTGATTCAATAATTAGAATAGGTACATTGTATTGCTACATAGCTACTATAACAATACACCATTTGTTTAGCATAGCTTAACGTATAATATTTGCTACATAATCAAACTAACAGGACATAGCATTAGGTTAATATGGCAATAGAATTAGGTGAAAGCATAATATTTGCATGACATAATCAAAATGTTAGGACAGACCATTAGGTTAATTTGGAAATAAATTAAAATTAAACACAATAATATACCATTATATTATACAAACATGAAATCAGATTAGCATTGGATTCCTTTAAAATTCATGTTAAAAAATAAAATTATGTCAAATTAGAAGAGCCACTTATTTTGGCAAATCACCACAACCACTAGATTTTGCCAAACTAAATCCAATCAAATCCAATCAAGGTCTGTCAAATTAGAAGAGCCACCAAATCACCACAACCACTAGATTTAGCCAAACTACATCCAATGAAATCCAATCAAATCTAATCAAGATCTAGGGGAGGATTGTAACCTCTCTATAAGATACTACTTTTTTAGAACTCATTTCATGCATCCTTTGTTTGGAGCCTCTCTATTCCTTCCTTCCCATCACTTGTCACTTTCTCCTACCTTCATTGAGATGGGTTCTCAAAGCCGTAGATCCAATAGATGTGATAGAAGCAGGAACCCCCCCGCCCCCCTACTCATACTCTCCTAGACGAGGAGTAGAAGAGGAAGGCATGTGAGAAAATGAGAGGAGCAGAAGCGGAAGGCATGTGAGCGAAAGAGAGCGAGAGCTCATGTTGCTGATCACCCACCTCCATCTCCCACCTCCACCCCCACCTCCCTCCTCCCCCTCCAGCCCCCCCCCACCACTTCCACCTCATCACCCCCTCCCCTCCCCCCCCCCCCCTCCCATGCATATTCTCTCCCCTCCCCCTCCCCCCCAATAACCTCTCCACCTCCTTACTCCCCTCCACCCTTCCTCATGCCCCTCCCCCATCCACTTACCTCCTTCACTCCACCTCATCTCCATTTGCCTTACATCCCTCCCCCCCCTTTCTTGTTCCCCCCTCCTTTATTCCCTCTAGCTCTTCCCCCTCCATTCTACCTCCCCCCCCTCCCCCCCCCCTCACCTTCCACTCATTTGCCATCTTCGAATGTTCCTCTTGTCCCACCTCGCCCTTGTAATGGATCATGACATGACCTGCCTAGGACTACCATTCATCGTCATGCTAGTAGGATACTGGAGTCATTATTTAGCGACATTATGCCAACTTCACAGTCAACTCTACTATCTTGCTTGTTGATAGATCACCCTACCTTGGTGGAGTGTAGGAGGCTTGCTAGTCTTGTTGCATCTAGACATAGGGCAATATGTAGTGAGGTCCTTTCTAGTGTTCTTCGGTCCTATGCATCCATCAAGCGTAGGAACACTACAGATGCTTTGATAGCACATCGTGCCATTGTGGCTGACCCATTAGTAGACCCCAGATGGCTAGCCATGTACACACCACATCGCATCTCCTTGACATTGCACCATGCGCATTACGAGCAGGTATGATTAGGAGGCAGAGTCGAGAGGACCATGATCTTTGGGCTTCGAGTGGCCATGCACCCCATAGCGATCAACTATTGGATGATCGCACTAGGTTTATCATACAGTAGTTTTGGGAGGACGATTGCAAGGCATCTCCAGTATTCAAGAAGGCAGTGTGAAAGAGGGTGTCACGTGGTGTGTACATTGAGCATGGTGTATGTTTTTTGGAGTGTTCCGAGATTGAGTTGTACACTCAATTTGTAGAGGTGCACACGGAGTTCAGGATTGGGAAGAGGTCATTTGAGTGGTGCAAGCTAGTTTGTGCAGTGCTCTAGAGAGCATGACATGTGTTGTTGTCGCTATTATGTTGATTTTGGATTGATGTACGACGTAGTTTTTTCCCTTGATGGTCACAGGGGAGTGGTTCCTACTAGCCCTTGTGACCTGATTCACTCCATATTGTGTGCACAAGAGGCGATACTTTGCACGAGAGGGGAGGTGTACAATGTGTGGTCACTTTGCTAGAGTGCAACCGCCGTGAGTTATGCTAGATGTCAGTGATGTGGAGATTGTGTGTTGGTAGTAGTACGAGTACATCACATTGACATTAGATGGTGCTGCATAGTCCAGGAGGTTGCAGCTTGTGGAGCAGTAGACTCCACATGTTGCTTTCATTGATGATTTCTGAGGGAAGTTGTACCATTACATGAGCACTACATACACCAGTCCCACACTACAAAGTGGGAGGATCGACAGTTCCGTGCTTGCTTGAGCATAGGTCTCGTAGGGGTGGTTGTCTCAATGGTGGACTTTGCAAAGAACTATACCTTCGCACCACAGCAGAGATCCAATCGGAGTATTATTTTTTCGAACAGGTGACATGTGAACGAGTATTGTTATTACTTGTGCTTTCTTATTTCTTTCCATCATCCTCATTGTTTTTTTGGTGCCATCTTGTAGGTTGCTATATTTGTGCATATTAGCTATCATCATGCATAGGCCCTAGTGGATGGCATTGATAGCACCATGGACTCGCGCGTCATTATGCAAGAGTATTCTAATGGTTGTGGTGGTCAGTTCAAGTCTGTCAGGAAATTTTATTGGTTCTACAGATGGCACCACGAGATGGGCATTTCGGTGATGTGGAGCTACTTTGAGACATGGCATGGTAAAGGAGAGCATGATGGGGTAGGTGCTTGCATGAAGCGTTCTTTGTAGCAACACCAGTTGTGTCACAGTGCCGTGCACTTTGTGGATGCATGAGATGTGGTGCAGTGGTGTACCCATCACTTAGGCACTAGTGTATTCTCTCATTTCAATCGCGTGATGACAGGGTGGTCATATGGTTTTTTGGGTGTGTGGATGTAGGGAGCATTGGTTGGTCCAAGCCTTTTGACTATCGTACCGTGCCTGGTACTATTGATTTACATTCTATCAGGAGCATAGGCGACTCAGACCCCATGATCTTTTATCGACGCTTTGCATGTTTTTGCTCAGCATGCATCGATGATGATTAGGGACGTTGTTCCATGTGCTCTGCCTCTAACTGTCATACTCGAGTCTCCATCTGTCAAACAAACACACATCATGAGGTGAGAAAGGGGCATAGCACATGAGTAATGCATACAGCACAAGAATATAGTAAAAGACAATGAACGACTAACCTCATTGGTAGACTTTGCCAATTGCATCTCCAAAGAAGCAATACGTGTGTCATGCTCATCTACAAGAGGTGGAATCTGTAGTGTGCACATGCAAAAATCCTTCTAAATGAACTTTTCAAAGAAGAAACTCATGGAAAATTTTATAGATCAAGAACAATGATCTCTACTTGTACTACAGATTTTGACAGGGCAGAGACCATGTCGTGCAAGGACGTGGCTACAAAATGAATGTCACCACGTAGTCATCCTCCATAATGCTAATGCACGGATAGTATGAAGCTTTGGTGCCTCTCTGGTGCCTCGCGTTGATGTCGCACACCTGTTGTCTACTACTAGTGTCCCATCCTATCACGTTCAGACCCTGATCCAAGACGCACACTAAGATAGTCCACCCTATCCTCAAGGATGAACTCAGCATATAGCTGCATCGCAAATGACTGAGGAATCAAGCGGTTGTGAGGAAACCAACCACCATTGGCAGCGAGATATCTCAAATAGATATGTACTTCCATCATGGGGTGCCTACACTGCAATATGTAAAAAGGTTGTCCTGAATGAGGTCATTGGGCTACTATCTAACCATCCCAAAAAAGTAGATCTAGTGCCACCTTATGAGGCAAATCACGCTCAAATAGTGCATGTATGGCTCTCCAAACCACGCTCTGACATCCTACCTTGTCCTCTGCCTACGCCTGAAACGTCTATTGAAGGTCCTCATAACCACCTAGTTGTTGTAGACCATCGATGACTACATCCACACTCGCGACCAAGTGAGGGGGGGCCCCAGCATCCTACAAAGTCCTCATCTCAACTCTCAAAATCTCAATTTGATGTTGCACAGTCGTGGGAGATGTGTCAAGTCTACACAAATAAACACATACATCTAAAGTCACTAATTCAAGTTGCATATGTACGTTTGCATGTGTCTACACACATACACATGCATGCTCATATTTAAAACCCAAAGGTGATCTACATGGATTTGGACCATACTTCCAGAATTAACACAAATTAATGCTCCATAACAACAACATTGGCATCCCCCCCTAGAGGACCAAGTCTTTGCTACATGTTTTGGGGTATTCTACACGTTTCTATCCATGACTATCATGAAGTGTAACTATTCTTCTATCTCTCCCCCATCTCTTCATAATGTCTGTCAACAATTCTTTTATTTTTACCTTTTTCTACTTGAAATGAAAGTTTGCAAATCCTTTCATGCATAATAGTGGAAAAGATAATACAAGTGATTTTAAGAGAAAAATCATGATGAAGGGTAAAATGATTTCTTTCTTGACTTTGAAAGTTTATTGCTCTTGGATGCATAGCTCGATAGCTATTACTCTATGAAAATTATCTACTAAACCTATAAAATGTGTTGGACACTATTCAACGAGGTGAATTGGGTTCTACCATTGTATTAGGTGACTCTATTTGTCAATGTGAGTAGTCAAGTGTGACTTGACTCCTTACATTATGCTAGAGATGCATAAATTGTGGCATTGAAATGCTTGAGAGAAAGCCTGAGGGACTAGACTCCTTAACTTCTCGTGTGTCAACCATTCCCACTTGCTAACATGTACATATAGGTGCCTCCTTTTAATATGAGGAGGGGCTACCACATGGCACTACCATGTGACCCCTATGTTGAGCTCCTAAATTAATAATACTAAAATGGAATCAATTTTTTCTAGCAATGTAGAAGTTGTGGTGTGTGTTGAGCTAAGCAAATTTGCACAAAGGATAAGCTTGGGCTTAAGGTTTTGAGCTAAGCCTTCAAAACTTTTGGCCAATTGGACTTCATTCATCACCTATCTTAGAGAATGTGGGCTAAGCCTTCAAAACTATTGGCCGAGGCTGAGCTGAAAGATGTCATCACCTATCTTAGAGGGTGTGATTGAAAGAGTTAGAACCAAACATGATGGCACTCAAAGGGAGCACCCACCTGATGGCACTGCTTCCTAAGTGCCACTGCATAGCACCTCACAAATAAGGAATATAGAAATTCTCTATATCTCATTATTTGTGAGGTGTCATGTTGCACTTAGAGAGGGTAGTGCCACATTGTACCCTCTCCTTCCAACCTCTCTATTCCTTTCCACCCACATCTTGCTTGCCAAAGTTCCCACCCACTTAAACCTCCCTCTCTCACTACTACTTTTCCTACTCTGATGGCTTGTACTCCATTTCCCTCTTCTCTTGCTCCCCCTTCTCCTCCTGCTTCCTTTTCTCCTCCATCACCTCCTTGCCATGCCTCCTCTCTTCTCCCTCTCACCTCATGACTTGCATCACTCAACTCCCCTAGGTTTTGCCTTGTCTCTGCCTCTCTGCATGTTGCTACCTATCCTTCAATACTTTCCATGCATCTACAAAGACTTCAAAGGTATATGCTCTAACAGAACAAGGCCTATTTTTGCCTCTTTGTTTGTTTGGCACATTCTAACAAAACTACTACATGGAGGACCGCCATTCTTGATACATGTTGCAATCATCAAGTACTTTATTCGTAGAAATTAAAGGAGGACCTCTATTATTGATACATGTTGCAATCATCAAGTACTGTATTCATAGAAATTAAAGGAAACCAAGGATGCCAACCTTTAAATTGGACAAAGGTGATGCTTAGCCTATCACATAGATGGGTGAGAGTGCTCTCAACGGAAGTAAGAACGGAAGGAGAGAGAGAGACAGAGAGCAACACAAGTTTTGGTGGGTGCAGAACCACCCTAATCTTCTTTTTCATTCATTTATATATGTGTTTGAGTATTGTACATAACCGGGGTAAAGGCACAGTGACCTTTAACCCCTACAACCTCCCACTTAAAGGACAATGTGCCTTTAATGGAGAACAACCAGTGAGCATACTATCCAATGCCCATCAATACACAACAATACTCAAACCGCTGACTAGGTAGACTCTTCGCCATCATATCTGTAGGGTTATCATCTATATGAACCTTGACAAGCTCTATGTGCTTGTCCTCAAGTACCTCCCTGATGAAATGGTACCTGACCTCAATGTGTTTGGTCTTTGCATGAAAGACCGGACTCAATGCTAGTTGAATAGCACTCATGGAATCACTATGCAATGTCGGTACACCTATATGAATCCCCAAATCTCCTGCTAGCCGATCAAGCCATATAGCCTCCTTGCAACCCTCTGTGGCTGCAACATACTCAGCCTCTGTGGTAGACAAAGCAACGCACTTCTGTGCGTGAGACATCCACGGCACTGCACCACCTGCAAAGGTGAACACATAACCAGAAGTGGATCTCCTACTATCCACATGCCCTGCATAGTCTGAATCTGTGTACCCAAGTACACGCATGTCTCCTCTACCAAAGCAGATGCACATCTCCTTGGTACCCTTCATGTACCTCATGATGCACTTAACTGCCTCCCAATGCCTCTTTCCTAGATTAGCCATATACCGGCTAACAACTCCCACTGCAAATGCAATGTCTGGTCTAGTAGCTATCATAGCATACATAAGACTTCCAACTGCTGATGCATAAGGAAGCTTGGCCATCATGGCCCTCTCCTCATCTGATTTGGGACTATCTGTATGACTCAGTTTCACATATGGAGGCAATGGAGTACTCACTGCCTTCCCCCCCTCCATATTGAAACGCTACAATACTTTTATAACATACTCTTTTTGTGAAAGCCAAAGGAGTTTCCTAGTCCACGATCACACGTGATGCGCATACCAAGAATATGACCTGCAAGTCCCAAATCCTTCATATCAAAGGCCTCATGCAACTTGGGATTTAATGCATCTAGCTCATAAGTATTCTTGCTAGCCAATAGCATATCATCCACATATAGTGCCAAAATTATCAAGCTATTATCCTTAGCCCTTTTAGTGTAGAGGCAGTGATCAATTTCACTCCTTCTAAAACCCTGGGACCGAATGAAAGCATCAAACTTCTAATACCATTCTCTAGGCACTTGCTTAAGGCCATAGAGACTCTTCTTTAGCTTGCAAACTAAATGCTCTTTGCCCTTTTCTTCAAAGCCTTCCAGCTGCACCATGTAAATTTCCTCATGCAAATCCCCATGCAAGACAGTTGTTTTGACATCCATTTGCATAAGCTCCATATCCTCTGCTGCCACTAGCCCAAGCATGCATCTAAGTGTGGTCATCTTCACAACCAGAGAGAATATCTCATCAAAGTCCACACCCTTCTCTTGCTTGAACCCTTTAGCAACCAAACGGGCCTTGTACCTAGGCACATCATCACCTGTGACCTTCATCTTGTAGACCCATTTACATGGCAATGCTTTCTTTCCATGTGGCAAAGAAACCAAGTCCCAAGTCTTATTCTTCATAAGTGAACTCATCTCTGATTGCATATAATACTCCCACTTGCATTGATCCTCGTGCATCATAGCCTCTTTGTAGCAAGAAGGCTCCCCACAATCAGTAAGCATCACATAGTCTACCCCTAGAATAAACTTATCAGGCGGTCTAGACACTCTAGAAGATCTTCTAAAGGGCATTTCAGCTTGCTATCCCACCTGCATATCAGCCACATTTGGCTCATCATTTCCACCAATAGATGATCCATCATCTACCCTTGATTGTATACCTGTGGGAGTACTTGGTGGTACCATTTCTTGCACATTTGGTGCATGGACAGCTTGCTTTCTATCAACATATGCAAGTGGATTCACATCCTGGAAAGTGATTCTCCTCATTTCCACATCCCTCATGGGTGCCTTATGCATCTTCTTCTCATTGAAGACCACATCATGGCTGCGTATGATCTTCTTTGCTTCTGGATCCCAGAGACGATAGCCCATCTCTCCACTTTCACCATAACCCAAAAAGATGCATTTCCTAGACTTAGGATCTAGCTTCTTTCGAAGCTCTTTTGGCACATGTGCATATGCCTCACACCCAAATATACGCAAATGAGAGTAAGAGGGCTTCTTGCCACTCCATGCCTCTTCAGGAATACCACCATCCAAACTCTTATTAGGTGATCTATTGATCACATGCACTGCAGTCTTCATTGCCTCAACCCAAAAACCACCAGAAAGACTTGCATTGGAAAGCATGCATTGCAACCTTTCTTGAATGGTACGGTTCATATTTTCTGCAACTGGATTTTGCTCTGGAGTACGAGGGGATGTGAGCTCCCTCTTAATCCCATGTGTATCACAGAAATGCTGAACGTCATGAGAGAGATACTCTCCACCATTGTCAATCCGTAGGCATTTAAGCGTTCTACCTGACTGATTCTCAACCAAGGCTAGCCATTTTTGAAATACCTGGAATACATCACTCTTCTGAGCTATAGCATAAGCCCACACTTTCCTAGTTGCATCATCAATGAATGTCACATAGTATTCAGCCCCGCCTAATGACCGTGTAGGCATGGGACCACATACGTCTGAATGCACCAAATCAAGCTTTTCAAACTCTTTCTTTCCCCTTCTTTTATGGGCTGATTTAGTATGCTTCCCGTAGAGACAGTGCTCACAAAATTCAAAATCAGAGAAACTCAAATGCGGTACATAACCCAAATGGCATAAGAGTTTCATTCCATTTTGGCTCATGTGCCCCAACATGCAATGCCACAAAGAAGTGCTTGGCTGCTCGGTTATTGCAACAACATGATCAAATACCCCTGATACATGTAAGGGATACAAAGTCCCACACTTGGCACCCCTGGCCAAAAGCATAGAGCCCTTCTGAATTTTCCAACTCTGAAAGCCAAAAGTGGTGTGAAAACCAGCATCATCTAGCTGACCCACTGAAATAAGACTCTTGGTCAGCTTAGGCACATGTCTCACATGTTTCAAAACAAACGTAGACCCATTTGCAAAAGAAAACTTTATGTCACCTACTCCCACTATGTCACATGCATAGTCATTTCCAAGATGCACACAACCTATCTTTCCACTGTCATAACTGGAGAACCATTCCCTATGGGGAGTAACATGGAATGAAGCACCAGAATCCAAAATCCAATCTTGGGAATATGCATCATTTGAAGTGGTAAGCAACTCTGCAGATAAACTAGACATGAAGAGAACGTTATTGTCACTATCATGTGTGACTGCATTCATCTCCTCGATATTCACTTTTCCTTTGTCCTCCCTTGGACTCTCTTCCTTTTGATTTGCACCCCAATTTGTATTCTTTTTCTTATCCTTTTGATCTCTTTTTAGCTTGTAGCAATCCTTTTTCATATGGCCCTTCTTGCCACAGTGGTAACACTCAATGTTCCATGCCCTAGATTTGCTACGTGACTTCCCTCTTTCTTGGGACTTCCCCCTGAATTGTGATCTGCCCCTTTGTACATTTAAGGTTGCATCTTGCTTGTTGCCATCCATAGACTTCCGTCTAATCTCCTCGGCCAACAAGCTACCCACAACATCATCAAATTTCAGTACTCCACCAGGTGTAGAGTTACTGACAGCTGTACGGAAGGTATCCCATGAGGATGGCAATGAACATAGGAGAAATATTGCCTTAGTCTCCACATCAAAATTCATCTTCTGAGCCTGAAGCTGGCTGAAAATAATATTGAATTCATTCAAGTGAGAAGCAATGGAGACCCCTTCCTTCATTTGCAGCTCAAACAACCTCTTCATGAGGTAAACTTTATTAGAGGCAGTTTCCTTCTCATAAGTGGCACACAGTTTCTTCCACAAATCTTCTGTAGTCTGCTCATTTACTACTGTGAAATAAACTGACTCTGCAAGATGAAGTCTAATAGTAGACTTTGCTAATGGATCCAACTCATTCCAATCATCCTCAGACATATTTGCAGGCTTAGCTTCAATCCCTGCCAAGGGTTTAATCTGCTTCTTTTGAATAAGCACATCCCTTATTTGTTCTTTCCACAAAGAAAAGTTTGTCCCATCAAACTTTTTAATGCTGAAAAACTCCTTTTCAGACATGGAAGAGGATGCCATGATACAAATGAAACAAAATCCCAAATGCTAGTGCCTGCAAGAGAGAATCACACCAAATACCAGGTGCACCCAAATGTGTATGCCACAATAGAGTGAAATATCACCAAAACTCAAAGCTCAAAGCATCAAAAGATGCATCTGACTCATGTGCATATACTATGCATCCATATGAGCAAATTTGGCCCAAAAGAAAATGCCAACTACAATGGCAATCCAAAATGCCAATAAGTGCCAAATGACTCAATCATAAACACCGTCCACTGGCATATGCATTAATAATATCTCATCCAAGAGAGCATAGCACTATCAGTGCATCACCTGCAATGTGTCAAAGCTGTCCCTCAGCATAAAATAGCATCCATGTGCAAAGCGTCCATAAAAATAGCATCCTACAAGGCAATTTGGGCCTATCAGTGCATCCAATAAGGACCGCAATGCATCCAAATGGCCTATAAATCATCCACTGCAACCCAATGCATACCACAAATGAGCGCACACTGCTCAAACTTCAACTAGAGTGATCTGCATAAGGTATGCTCAAGAAATCATAGTCCCACAGTAATGACCGCTACTGAAAATAGAACCTGAGATGCCTCAAAACATGGGTGCCATTGCATAATCAGACTCAGCAAGAAAATCTGCAAATATCTCTCTTCTGCCAGAACTCCAAAATCCCAACCGATGAGTGAGAAATGGGAGTCAACACTTATCCACTACCATGTGGCATAAATCTAAGGTTTCAAAACCTTAAAATGAAAAATGCATAACAGAGAGACGAAATCGAATACATAGAGATCTATAACTCTAAAAATCCTCCACCGAATCGTGCAAGAACTGACAGGTAGGGGTTTTTGGGCATCCGAAACGCAATGGGACAGACGGTTTTGGAAACCGTGGTCTCAATCACTGGGTCCAACACACGAATTGAAAAACGTTTTTGGAAACCGTGCTGTTTGTAAACTCCACTGGAGTGCGAATGATGAGCGACATAGCAGTTTTAGGACCTCCTGAGTCCACCAGAACTGACAGATCTGCAAATGGTTACTCCAAACTTGAGTTCCAACACCCGGGCAAAAAACGCAGAAACTGACATAGTGAGTCAGAAATCCAATGAAGATTCAAGAATGAAGGTGTTTCCAAGCTCTTGAAGTGAAGTGGACACCAAAAGCAAGCAATAGTTGCCTCTATAAGTCAATATGGAGTCTCTGTCATCGAACGGAACAGGGAAAAGCTCAACAAACGACTTTTTCTTTGAAAACACTTAACATGCTCTCAAAACCACTTCGCAAAACCAAAGTGACTTTTCCAAAGGTTCCTCCAAGGTCTCTGCACACTCGGATGCAAGTAAAGCTGTCCACAAAGCTTCCCACAAAGCTTCTCCTTCCTCCCACAGAGCTACTAAGCTTCCAAGCATTCATGCACGCTCAACTAGATCACCCGGGCTTTGATACCAGTTGAGAGTGCTCTCAACGGAAGCAAGAACGGAAGAAGGAGAGAGAGAGACAGAGAGCAACACAAGCACCCTAATCTTCTTTTCCATTCATTTATATATGTGTTTGAGTATTGTACATAACCGGGGTAAAGGCACAGTGACCTTTAACCCCCACAATGGGTCATGCCACTCGTGACTATAGTTGCATTGTCGATAAAGATGTGAGTCAACAAAAGACTTAAACATTCAGAGACAAATACTTGTAACATTAAACCAAACCCACAGACACGTACAATCCAACAAACATTATATTATTACATGTGCATATTACTTGAATGGACTTGTAAGTTATCATACTACTCTAAAGACTCGTTGACTTGTTAAACATCATAAGTTAAGCTCTTTGCTTAACAAATTCCAATGAACTAATGTACATCTCAAAATCTCAAGTTCGCTAGTTCCAAATTTTAAAGCATAATGACATGAGAAGAGACAAACTGTCCAGCAAAACAACCCTCTACATTTCTTATTGAGAGTTGTTTAAAGCATAACAATTCTCTCTAGATTATTAATCTGACTTTGAAGGAAAGAGACTCTACATAAAAATGGACCAAATACCTCCCATTACTGTGAATGTAAACCATAAGACCTCAAAATTTTGAAACATGTTCCATTTGTAAATTCTTATGTTGATAGCCTTGACATTCATTAGTCGACCTTGCGTGATCACCCTATTTGGAAGTACATTGGTGGAGGGGGGCAAAAAACCCATACAACTCACTAGCCTTTGCAGATTTTTGCTACATAACAGAAACTAACATCAACAACGAAAGGACATTCTAGGCAATCCTTTTAGATGGGTAATATGAGCTCATGCATGTAGGCAAATGATACTGGATGAAGCACGACAGCATTACCAATTATGACAATAAAGAATTCAAGACATGTAATTTTGTAGGAAAGATTTTGAACTGAAGGTTCCTACCTCATTTTCTTGAGGTTGTTCTGTTTTTTGTATATGCCCTTTATCTTCTTTCTACTTCTTTACTTTCATACAAGATGAACATTACCACAAAAATATCATGATGCCATATGGTCAACCTTTAGACATTAACATGCAGTCGCCCCCCTCCCTCTGCCTCCACCTCCCTGCCCATTCCCCACCTCCCTCTGCCTCGCCCCCCTCCCTCTACCTCCACCTCCCTCCCCCCTCCCTCGGCCACCCTGCTCTCTTCGGCTCCACCCTCCCCCCTCCCTCTTCCTCCCTCCTCTATGCCCTTGGCCACCCTGCTCCCTCTGTCTCTCCTCTTTACGCTCCACCACCCTACTCCCTCTGCGTTGCCCTCTCTCAGCCACCCTCCCTCCACCTCCACCTCGGCCACTCTACTCCCTCCGCCTCGCCCCCCCACAACCGCATCACAAAACACAATGCAAACAAAGACCAACTTGAAATCTTTGGGTGCCCCTTCGCTCGTCACACTGCCCTACATCCGAATCGTCTCTGCTTGCCATGTCTGTCCGAGATGTCTGTCAATGATTTCCATCCAAGAAGTACAAATGCCACCTCGATCTTGGTTTTTTACTAAATCTCCGAACACATGTCAACATCCACATGGTAATTACATTGGCTTATCATAATATCGTTTTGTCAACTACCTCAATCGTGGTAATTGACCTGGCAAATCAGCATACCATATAATCAATACCTCAATAGCAGATTTGATGCGACATCCATGCATGCGAGGGATGTATGAACATACCACAATCGAGGTTTCTTTCACCCGCATATGCATGTGAGACATTGAGAACCATACCTCGATCATGGTTTTGATGCAACACCTATGCATGTGAAGGATTCATGAAACTACCATGATCGAGGTTTTTTATGCCAACTCAACATACCACAACGTACTTCCATCGAGGTACTTCTACAACAAATCAACATTTGAAAAAACTACGCAAACATACCACATAGGACTTGCCTTGGCAAGTGCTAAAACATATGCCATGTCAACATACCACGATCAAGGTATTTGGAATGTCAACTCAATGCCACGAGTGCATGATGTGACATCCATGCATACCACAATCGGGATATCAAATACCACGATCGAGGTATCAAATACTATGATTGAGGTATCAAATACCATGATTGCGGTATAAAATACCATGATCAAGGTATAAAATACCATGATCGAGGTATTTGGCTTGCTAGCTCACTGCCATGGGTGCACAGAGTGTCGTGCCCAAATACCACGATCGAGGTCTTTGGATGCACACATAGGCTGCCACACACCTCAATCAAGGGGTATGCACGTAGGATGCAACATAACCACGATCGAGGTCTGTTTATTGACCTATGATTTCTGCATAGTACCATGATCGAGCTCTATTGCTCCTCCCGATCCTCGACTTGTCAACTCGTGAACCTCCATGTGTCGATGTTTGATTGCATGCAGTACCATGATCGAGGTATTGCAATCCTTTGTATTTGCGAGTTGGGGGTGTCACACTTTTCCTAGAGTGGCCAAAAAGTGGACACCCTTAGCTTGCTACCACTCATAGATCAATCTTGCGGTCAAGATATCCACCACTGAGTATGGTCAATAACGATGATATGAGAGCTGCATGGAATTGCATTGCTAACAATGGTTCAAGCCGCTTTCTTACCACACATTGCATATGGAATTGTTAGATAAGTCATATGCAGAACGGAAAGGGCACATAAATCATAGAATTTTTGAGCAACTGCATAACATCAGATGCACAATTGTCTCAGACAGGTGGACAAGCATAAAACACCACGTAGCTTTATTGAATGTGATGGTTATATCACCATGTGGAGAGGCCTTCCACATGCCAATTGATGCCTCACATGTAAAGAAGTTGGGCACATATATGGCTGGTGTATTATCAAAGGTTATAAGAGAGTTAGGCCTTGAAAAGGTTGTTCAGATTGTCATGGATAATGCCAAGAGTTGTAAAAAGGTAGGTAGAATATTGCAAAGGGAGTATACCAATCAATATGAATCTATGTGTTGTACGCATACTTTAAATCTTGCATGAAAAGATTGGTATAAACAAGTGCCATGGTTCAAAGAGATTATTTGTGAGGCTCGAGACATCATGAAGTTAGTATGATCAAAGCAACATCTCGAAGCAATCTTTATGTCTCGTGATGGTTCTACCATGTTACAATTGCCAGCAACCACGAGATTTACTATGTACTTCTACACTTTGCAATCCCTGGTGAAAAATAGGAGTTTCTTATAGAGACATTTCACTGTGATGCATTTGAACTATGGGTGTCAGAGTTGATCAATAGGGAAACAAAGGAGAAAATGCATGACCTAAAAGAAACATTGGGATCCCCTGCATTATGGAAATGGTTTGAGGATGCTACTAATGCGATGAAACTTGTTTTATATGTGCTAAGGGCTTTGGACTCAAAGTCTCCAACAATCAGAAAAGCATGGATGCACTTTTGGAGTATTGAGAAAGCTTTTATTACAAGTAATCCCCTTGCTCGCCTAGGCCAAGAGAATGAGAGAAGACATTCAATGCTACAAAATGCAAGGAATTGTGGTAATTGTTTAGGCTGTGATGGGAGCAAGCTCACAATCCATTGCATAGTGTTGGGTACCTTTTAGACCCCGAGTGGTGGAATATGAAGCCTGAAGAGATCCCAATTGTTATGCATGACTTTCATAAGGTGGTGCGACAATATTATCCCCACAACCATGAGTTTACAAAGTGTTGTAACGAGTTATCCAAGTATCAATGCAAGGAGGGGTTGTTTACATCGGGTGACATTCAAGCATTGGCAAAAACTACACCAACTTGGAAATGGTGGATGATGAATGGTGGCACGTGTGAGTTTTTACGCCTGATTGCAATGAGGGTTCTCTCTCAGACATGCTCAAACTCGAGCTCAGAAAGAAATTGGAGTCATTACAAAAGTACATTCATAGTACTTTATGAAAAAGACTTCTAAAGGATTGGGTTGAGAAGTTAGTATACATCTATGCCAATCATAAAATCCTAGAAACATTAGGAGATGTGGGATATGAGGAGAAAGTTCCAAAATGGACCTATGATATCCCACCTGATGCTATACAACCTGAAGCAGTCCCATCGTTGTTGAGGATTCCAGAACCCCAAGAAGAGGATGAAAATGGGACTGATGGTGCAACATCCAAGGAGGATAGTGATGAGGAGGATGAATCTAATGAAGATGAAGGAAATAATATTCAACTTCCACGTGGGTCAGAAGATGAGTCAATTGATGACAAACATGATGAGGATAGTGACTCGTGAATTGTGGCAATCATGGCAATAGGGTTTTGAATGTCTCATTGTATTCTGAATGTGTTCTTGTTTCTTGATTGCAGGTTGCAGTTTAGGGTGGGATAAGAATTTTTCACTGTATAGTATTGTCTTGTCACATGCTGTTGATGGGTGGCAATATGATATTGTCTTCACAAGGAACTTCTAGCCGTTCACCATATAGGGAAAACCTCACAAACTAGGAAAAAGGAGGAAATTTCCTAGATATAACTAGGCATTTTGGTATGTATATCTAGGAAAACCCCTCCCTAGATAAAATTCATACCTCTATCTAGGAAAAGAGGTTGTCATCTAGGAAATTAGATGAGTGTGTTACATTTTTATATAGGAAATCAATACCTCTATCTAGAAAAAAGATAAAATGCATACCTCTATCTAGGAAAAGATGTTGTCATCTAGGAAATTAGATGAGTGTGTTACATTTCTATATAGGAAATCGATATTTCTATATAGGATATCGATACTTCTATCTAGGAAAAAGAGGTTTTCACCTAGGAAATAAGACGTGTGTGTTGCATTCCTATATAGGAAATTTCATTCTCTAGTTAAGATATTTAACTCTATCTAGGAAAAGGGGTGGTCACCTAGGAAATTAGAAGAGTGTGTTACATTATTCCTATTTATATATAAGGAAAAGTTCCTTTATGTAAGAGATTAATTATATGACATAGCGCATTAAAAAACAAATGTGAATTGAATTCTATATATATTAGTCTTTATCTAGGAAATCAGCATCCAAGAATGTATCTTCTGCTATGCATGGTATAATAAGTCATTAATATTATAGTATTTTCAATCTACTAGAGGAAATGAGTTGTTTATTATCTAAGAAATAAGAAAAAACATTGTATTCTAAATGTTGAAAAGCTTTTTTAATTTTAAAAATGATCTTTTTTTTTTTTAAACCAAAATATTTTACAATGTACATAAGAAGCTTATATTTAAATTATAGGATTATTATCTTGATTTTATCTTTTAAATACTATTTTTATTATTATATACATCCAATAAACATTTAAAGAATTTAAAATGTAATCAATTTAATTCTAAGGACAATACTCGAATTGCCAAATGTATAATGATAAAAATAAAATATAATGTGTAATGATAAAAATACAGGGTGCAATGTAATTTAATATTTAAATGAAAATGTCAATTAAGAATACAATGAAATTAACATTCAAACAAAATTCTCAATTATATTATCATGTTTTCTAAGATAAAAGTAAAAATTAAGAAATAATAATAATAATAAAGGGTAAATAAGTTCATAAGCTACAAAATGCATGATGCACAATGGCGATTTGATTGTTTAAATGTTAGGTTCACTTATGTCAAAATTTCTATGATAAAACTATAACTCAAAATGAATTAGAAACATATGATAAATATTTTTTTTAATTTAATAATGAATGAGTAATCTAATATAAGTAATTGACTAGGGATATTCTATGCATAAGTCTAAAACATTTGGCATCCGCTAATGCACATGGAGCTTTGATGTGTGCAAGGACATCAAAACCACTTGTTTTAAGACTTGTGCAAAGTTTGGTGCGAATCCTACAGTGGGATATAAGGATGTTGGTGTGAGATACGCATTTTTTCTTGCATACGTAGCATCCACATGCGAATCTGGGAATTCTTACTTCCCATTGGCACATCTAGAATCCGATGCACCCAGGACTTTGCAAGGATATCAAAACCAATTATTTTAATAGTTGTGCAAATCTTGGCGACAATCTGATGGTGAGACATTTTTCCTTCACATACATAGCATCCGTGCATGTGAATATGGACATTTTTGTTTCCCAATGGCACATCCGGCATTCGACTTACCTGAGACTTTGCAAGGAAATCAAAACTAATCATTTTAAGACTTTTAAAAATTTTAGTGCTGATCTAATGGTGGGCCATATGGATGTCCTTGGCCAATGTGTATTTTTCCTTGACATACATATGATCCACATTTGGATTGGAACAAACTATCTCCCTAGCATCACATACAATACCAGATGTGCCTGATACTTTTCAAGGACACTATAACACTTGTTTTAAGATGCCTGTACCGATACTAGGATATATGTATGTCATTGTCCCAAGTGGATCATACGTATGTCAAGGAAAAATACACATCTAGATGGGAACAAGCTGCCTTTCCGATGGCACATACATAACCAGATGCACATGACCCTCTACAAGGACATTAAAACCAATTGCTTTAAGATGATTGCAAATTTTGGTGCTGATTCGATGATGGGATATATAGATGCTATTGTCTATTGTGCATTTTTCCTCACATACGTAGCATCCACATGCGAGTATGGGCATTCTTGTTTCCCAATGGCACATTCAGCATCCGATTGACTTGAGACTTTGCAAGGGAATCAAAACTAGTTACTCTAACACTTGTGGAAATTTTGGTGGTGATCTGATGGTGGGACATCTGGATGTCCTTGTCTGATGTCTATTTTTCCTTGACATACAAATGATCCACATGTGGATGGGGACAAACTTCCTTTGAGGTAGCGCATACACCACCAGATACACCTGACCCTTTCCAATCTATGTAAAGGTTGGTGTCGATCTGGCTGGGGGATAAACGGATGTCAGTATTTGTTGCATATTTTTCCTTCACATATGTAGCGTCTACATGGAAACGAGGGCATTCTTATTTGCTAGTGCTACATCTGACATCCGATGCACTATTAGCTAGAAAAAGTTTTCGAGAGCAGAGGCTAGAGACTAAATATGGCGACGCTCAAAGGCCATAGAGAAAAGGAGATCACGAGGGCGAAGGGATGTCATAGGGGTGAACAAGGAATTAGAAATGGAAGGAAGAAAAAGGGAGACTATGACACAAGGGGAAAGGGAGAGGGGGAAGGGAAGCATGTACATGATAGGAAGAGGAATGTTGAGATGTAGACATCAAGGGAAGTGATCCATACTTTATTGGAAAGAAGGGATGAGAGGGAAATATCAAACTACTAGCTAGGTGGCTTTACAAGAATGAGCGTGTCTCATCAAGGAATAGCCCCTTCCTTTTATAGCCAAAAGAGGGGGTCTCTCCACATTAATGTATCCTCCCACATGCATGGTGTGTGTGGAAAAGTCTTCCATGTGGGCTAGGTGGGTACGCACTCTCAATTGTGTGCGACAACCCTTTGCCTCCATTTTCCACATAAATCAAGCCCCATATCTCAAGTCTATGATACTCCCTTGGTCTCTTTCCAATTTTATAATAGGTTCAAACCTCTAGGAGGACAAGTGGAGGGTTGGCACAAGGAATCTTGCCACCTCATCCTACTTTCCCCATTATTTAACTAGCTCTCTTTGTCCTTCTATACCTCCCCCACATGGGCCTATCCCATATGGATGGAATAACTCAATATAATAGCCATTTCCACCCATTTTATATTGCTTCTCCCATGGACTTTGAGCCATATCTCACTTATTGCATCCTAGGTGGAGGGGTGGCACATGAGGAGCCATGCCACCTTGCATTTTATAATATTACTATTATGGATTATGTACAACACACCTTATGGGTCCTCTTACATGGAAGGGTGGCACATGGTCATGCCCTGCCACCTCAACCTTGGGCCCTATGCACACCATATTTGATTATAGTATTGCCACATATACAAACACACATACATATTAATGCCTTTTTCCTTAGACAATTTTATCCATAACAGTTCCCCCCCCCAGGCAGGGAATGCACCGCATTCCCATGCCTGGGACCATCATGCACAAAGAAAGGCTTGAGGTAGCGCTTGTTGATCACCTTCTTGCCATATGGTTCATGCAGCTCCTGAACTTGTACAGACCCATTGCTACGTTCTTTGATGACTTTGTATGGACCAGCCCACAGTGGCAGAAACTTCTTATCCATTTGGTGGTCCAATCTGTTATCAAAGCATAGCACAACATCCCCCTCAGCAAAGTGTCTTTCCCATCCCTTGCGAATCTTGGCATCCAATCGGGCCTTTTGTCGATTCTTTTGGATCTCTGTCTGGTGTAGTGCAAGGCGTCGGGTCTCATCTAACTTCTCAAGTTGTACCAATCTGGCCTCTACATGTTCATCTTCTGTCATCCTCTGTTCCTGCGCCAATCTCAAGGCCGGAATCTCTATCTCTAGTGGTAAAACTGCCTCAGTACCATACACCAACTCAAACGGGGTGTGACCTGTAGATGTTTTATGAGTGATGTTGTAAGCCCACATGGCTTCAGTGACCTTCTGATCCCATTGGCTCCGATTCCCTGTGGCCATTTTTCCCATGGTTTTACAAAGGAGGCCATTGGTCCGCTCTGTTTGACCCATGGATGCTGGATAATAGATGCTAGAAGTGTGATGATCAATGCCCATGCGATCCATGAGTAACTCCACTGCTTCATTTAAGAATGGACTCCCATGGTCAGAGACTATCTCCATGGGTGTCCCAAACCTTGTGCAGATACGTTCAAAGATGAAATTTGAAACTGCCTTGCCATTTGCAGCAGATAGGGCGATAGCTTCAGCCCACTTAGTGACATACTGAGTGGCTACCAAAAGATACTTCTTTTTGTGGGCAGTCATGGGCAAGGGTCCGACAAAATCTATTCCCCACTTCTGAAACGGATGGATGGACATCACTGGGTGATGTTGCCCGGGACGCAAATCCTTCCTACCGAAGAATTGACATGGTTCACAGGTTTTGCAATGCAAAGTGACATCCTTGAACAATGTCGGCCAATAGGATCCAGCATGCAAAATCTTCTTAGCTGTATAGTCACTGGCATAGTGGCCTCCACAAAATCCATCATGATAATGCTTCAATACCTTAGGCACTTCATCTGCATCAATGGCCCGTCTGAGTACCCCATCCATGCCTTGACGGTACAACACCCCATCAAGGAGGGTATAGCGCCTACTATCTCTGCGGATCTTCTTTCTCTCATAGCTAGTACTTTCTAAAGGAAAGGAGAAAGCGGTCAAAAACTTGTAGATACCACCATACCAAGGATCCCCAACTTCTATGGCTGCTACAAGGGTTACATCAAGGCACTCCTCTAAATCAATCAAAGCATTCTTCAAGTTGGAACAACCCCCTTTTACAATTTTGAAAGAAAAATCATATTCTTGTAGAACTGCCAACCATTTGGCCAACCGGCCCATGGGATGTGGTGATTGAAGAACCTGCTTTGCAAGACCAGTGCTAGTGAGTATAAAAAAGGACTTTCCAGCCACATAATGCTTAAATTTCTCAATGCAAAACACCAAAGACAAGGCCTGCTTGTCGGCCTCTGAATAGCGTCGCTCAGTGTCGAGCAATTGTCGAGAAGCAAATCGAACGGGATACATGAACCGATCCTCCCCTTGCTGGAGAAGAATACCTGCCAGAGTGTGCTCACCAAACCCAGGATTGATATAGAAGGTCTTTGACCAGTCTAGATTGCATAGAATGGGTTCTGAAGCCAGAGCATTCTTGATTTGTGCAAAACCATGATCACAATCCTCATCCCAAGAAAAATCAACCCCATCTTTTAATAGCATAGTCATGGGCCGTGTCAAAGCAGCATACTGATCAATGAAGCGGTGATAGTATCCTGCTAGATTTACAAATGAGCGTACCTGACGTTTGGTTGTAGGTGGGGAGAGTTTGAGGATGGCTTCTACCTTCTCGGGGTCAGGCTTGATGCCCTCGGATGAGACCACATGTCCCAATAACCTCCCTTGAGTGGCTCCAATGGTGCATTTCTCTGGGTTGAGACTGCCATTTGCATCATTGACCCTTTGGAAGGCCAATATAACCTTCATGATATGCTCCTTACGTGATGAGAATATACAGAAATCATCTAAAAACACCTCCAAGAAATCCCCCAAATAAGGAGCAAACACCATCTGCATAAATCTTTGAAAGGTGGCAGGAGCATTGGTGAGGCCAAATGGCATTACTTTGAATGCAAATGTCCCCCAGGGTGTGGCAAATGTGGTTTTAAGCACATCTTCCTCGGCAATTCTGATTTGATAAAACCTAGAGTAACCATCACAGAAAGTATACATCTCATGACCAATCACCTTCTCAAGAATGAGGTCTTGAAAGGGTAGAGGATGATGATCCCTCTTGGTGGCAGCATTGAGCTTCTTATAGTCGATGCAGACCCGCCACTTGTTGTTTTTCTTTGGAATGACTACCACTGGTGAAACCCATTCAGTATTGTGAACCGGAATAATAAACTCAGCCTCTACTAGCTTCTGCAATTTGGAGCGCAAAGCATCAGTCTGCAAGGGCCCTAATCTCCGATACTTCTGAGCCACAGGCTTTGCATCAGGCTTCAGCTCTATCTTGTGCTCTATGGCAGTCACATGGCGAAGGTGGTGGTAGCTAGTTGCAAAGAGGTCAGGGAAATCTTTGAACATTTCAAGAAACTCATCTTTCTCACCTGGAGTGAGGTCTGGAGAAAGCATTGATTCGAGCTGTTGAGGACTAGCTGTTATCTTTTCGGCAGGTGGCAGGGTCAGAGACACCCCCATCATGTAAACTTCCTCCTCTGAGAATTCCTCCCCCCGTCTGATTCTTCCATGGACTCAGATACTGAGGATGAGAGGGTATCACTGTCATGCTCCTCTTCTTCTTCCGGTTCCATGGCACCAGGTTGCACTGGGATTTTCTCCTTCGAAGCACCAAAAGACATGTGTCCTGTCTTCCAATAGCTGACTGCATCACTCTTTCTCAACCATGGTCTCCCGAGTATGGCTGGGTAACTTCTGCCTGTATCTTCAATGCCCACTACATAGAAATTGACAGTGGTGGTCAACCCATTGACAGTGATGGGCAAATCCTCAATGACTCCCATGGTGGCGAGTCGTCGACCATCTGCTACCTTGATTCGAGTGGAGGAATGCCTTGTGCATTTCAAATTCAATTTCTTCATGATTCGGGGCACCATGATATTACATGCAGCTCCCCCATCAACACACACATTTTTGACACGGCAATTATCTATGATGACATCTACTGTGTGTGGGTGCCGATCAATTTCTTCAGAGATAGAAGATACCTCTCGTACCTTTCCCTTCTTCTTGCTCTTCCTTGTTGAGAGACCTTGCTGCAGCTCACGTCTCACCTTAGGGCTTAATGCTATTAGTTGAGGGAGTGTGATGCTCAAAGACTGATGAACAAGGTCCTGAACGACCGAATAGTCCTCTTGCCCTGAGCCGATGGGAAAATCCGAAGGTGACCACTTACTCCTGCGAGATCTTTTAGTCTTCTCTGTTGGTGGGTCTGCCATCTCAGCATCTGAGGGCTCTGAGAAGGACACCTTCTTCCTGGGGCGGCCCGGTCCACGGTTTGGAGAGGGGTCCGAGGTAGCACGAGTTCTTTTCCCGAGATCAAGGATCTCCACATCAGAATCCTCAGTGCCCGACTCACTTAGAAGATTCACCCTTGGAATATTGGGGCATTCTGTGCGATAATGACCCTTCTGATGGCACTCGTAGCATACCACATTAGCACGATCTCTTGGAGGGCGGTTGGCTTGATTTCTGATGCCCACCATCTCAAGCCGAAGATCATTCAGGGCCTTAGCTAGGTCATTGACTCCGGGCTCTGTTGCAGGGGGGGCCTCTTTAGTTGGAGGGGCCACGGGAGTAGAGAGGAGGGGAGCTCGTGGGCGAGGCTGGGGAAATCTTCGAGGCGGAGGATGAGGATATCCACCTTGTGGAGGGTAAGCATCTAAGGGAGGACCATACATCTGAGGTGGAGGCGGTGGATACATCCCTGATGAGGGGTGGGGGTATGCTGACCCCCCAGGTTGTTGTTGCAGGAATGGAGGGGGATGCAGAGGGACAATCGTCTTCTTTGAAGCGGGGTCAGACTGAACTTTGTCAAACTTTTGAGCAATCTCATGTGCTAGCACCATAGTTTCTGGATTCTCCCATTTAAGCTTGAGGCGGAATTCATCACTCGCTCCTGCTACAAGGTAGCCCAACACATGCTGAGTCATTCCAGCTCGAAACCCGACATTGTCCTCCTGTGTGGCAATCAAACGGTCCAGGAGCACGGCCGCTCGATCCACATATCGACGCGCCGTCTCACCTTCTGACTGCTTCAAATTTGCCACCTGCAGGTACACATTCTCCGGCTCTTCTTCTTTGCCGAAATACTCAATCATGGCTGCTGTCAACCTTGGCCAGCTTTGGCGAACATCTTCGGCTTGCTTCTCATACCACACTTGAGCCAAACCTTCTAGAAATGTGGGAAGAACCAATAGCCATCTGTCTTCAGTAAGAAAGTTGAGAGAAACACAACGGCGCTTGAAAGCCACAAGATACTCATTTGGATTTTCTTCTACCCGTCCACAAAACACGGGAATGTCAGCCATGCTTAGAAGATGGAAAAGAGGGGCTTATCTATGGACGAACGATAGTAAGAGGAAGCTTGAACTGAAAATCGGGTGAAGATACATCCAAAAAGCACACATAGGCAGGGTAGGGTGTGACTGGAGTAGTGTGAAATATTACACGAGAAGAATCTTCAGCATAGAATAGCACATAGACAATCTTAAAAGGACCAACCCTCATGATATCACATTGATCATTACACGCGAGGGTTAGAGGTGCGGCGTCGCATGAGGTTGTTCATCAAGGCAAACAAGAATGCCATGACAAATGTCAACAGTTGCAGAGCTTGCACATCACCTTCAGCTTCTTCCAGTTCTTGTAGTCGCCATTCTATTTCTTCAAGGGGTGTGCGGTCTGGCATCCTTCTTTTGAGCAATGTCCTTGAGAACCCTCCTGATGGTCTGCCGAAGTCGGTGAACTCATATCAAGTATGCCCAACACTTAGTTTCATGATGACCACAACCTTTGCATTCCTTACAAATGATCACCCTCCTTCGTGGCTTGCGGCTTTGTTGGGGTGGCGCTTCCACTTGCGTCATGCGTGATTGAAATACAAGCTTCACGTGCCAAGAAATCAGCAACAAGATTTTGAGCTCGAGGGATATGCTGAATTTTTACCTCTTCGAATTGGTTGCAAAGTTCCAAAGCTTGTTGATGTCGTGGAACCAAGCCTTTGCTCCGCACCTTCCACCTTCCACTAACTTGTTCACACACTAGTTGAGAATCTCCTTGCACCTCCAATTGCTTGGCATGATGTTCTTGTGCCTTTTGTAGCCCAAAAATGAGCGCCGAGTACTCAGCTTGATTGCAAGTACTTGCGGGCGAAGACTTGCTGTAACAAAACTCCTCACCACCCGGTGAAGTGAGCTTCACACCCACGCCAGCCGCCTTGGTCGAAGGTTTGTAAGCTCCATCAAATTGAAGAATCCAAGATGTCATCACACCAAGACAAGAATTCGGACATCCCAAGTTTCTCGGTAGTCCAAGATAGGTAGGAGGAGAGGGTGGGGAGAATTCAACACTTGAGCCAAACGTTCAGCACCAAATAAACTTGCGATTCTTTGTTGATAGTTTATCTTAAGCCCAAAAAGAATTACAATTTGAAGCTCGAAATGAGGCACAAAAGGCTGATTAGGTACAAATGGATTCCTTGGTCGAAACATTACCAACCATAGCCAAGGCCTAGAAACCTTTGTAATGAGATTGTGAATAAACCATTCAGGACGAGCTTTTCCACAGGGATCAACAAGCAGATGCGCCAAATTTCCCCCCAAGCTTGGGGAGCATCCCACCCTTCGAAGAAGGAAACCGTTTTGATTACCTCTAAAGCAGCAAGTAGTTCGATCACCGCACAATGAGTAGAAGTAAAGTCAAAATCCTCCCAGCGTATCAGTAGTTCGTCACCATGAATCATCCACGGTGTGTCATTCCACCCGTCATCACCATCAATAATGCACTGGACAATCAGCCGTTGAAGGTCGACATGAAGATCAAGGAAGACATCTCATGCATTGGTAGCCGTAAGGTGCGGAGGAACAGGCACCAATTCCTTAAATGCGTCGAGAAGTGACATAAATGTCCCCCCTTCTCGTGAGGCGTGCGTCCGTGAAGTGAGCTTGGAGAAGTTCTGAATTGGCGATCTAGCAAGAGATGTGGATAGAGCACATGAAATGAAATATTTTTGCTTTTTACAGCAAGAGCAAACTCCTTACGGTTAGAGAGTTACAGCTCCCGCGATTTCAATATATGAACAAAAATCATTACATTTTTACCACTTCCAACTTGTTGGCCCAACGATAAGACTTTCTTTTGTGAAGGGGGAGGTCTTGGGTTCCAATCCTACTCTTTAATAAAAAGAGAGGAGAGGAGAGGAGAAGGAGAAGAGAAAGAGAAGGAGAAGAAGAGGAGAGATAGGGGGGGCGCGGGATCTGCTGTTACTCTTTTGCAGGGGCTCAGAAAACAGTCTGCGACCAGAGCAGCAAACCAGAGAACTGTCGCGCAGAAGACAGTCCGCGACCAGAGCACTGTCACGCAGAAAACAGTCTGCGACCAGAGCAGCAAACCAGAGAACTGTCGCGCAGAAGACAGTCCGCGACCAGAGCACTGTCGCGTAGAAAACAGTCCGCAACCAGAGAACTGTTGCGCAGTTTGCAGTCCGCAACCAGAGTTCACAGCAGTCTAGCGAGCTGTCGCACAGAAACTGTCCGCAACCAGAAATCGCAGCAGTACACAGAACTATCGCGCGGGTGAACGCAGAAAACTGTGAGTAGAAGATTCGCCACTAGCCGTGGAGACCTAGGCTCGAATCCCAGCAGCCACACCAAAACTATTAGCTAGAAAAAGTTTTTGAGAGCAGAGGCTAGAGACTAAATATGGTGATGCTCAAAGGCCATAGAGAAAAGGAGATCACGAGGGCGAAGGGATGTCATAGGGGTGAACAAGGAATTAGAAATGGAAGGAAGGAAAAGGGAGACTATGACACAAGGGGAAAGGGAGAGGGGGAAGGGAAGCATGTACATGATAGGAAGAGGAATGTTGAGATGTAGACATCAAGGGAAGTGATCCATACTTTATTGGAAAGAAGGGATGAGAGGGAAATATCAAACTACTAGCTAGGTGGCTTTACAAGAATGAGCGTGTCTCATCAAGGAATAGCCCCTTCCTTTTATAGCCAAAAGAGGGGGTCTCTCCACATTAATGTATCCTCCCACATGCATGGTGTGTGTGGAAAAGTCTTCCATGTGGGCTAGGTGGGTACGCACTCTCAATTGTGTGCGACAACCCTTTGCCTCCATTTTCCACATAAATCAAGCCCCATATCTCAAGTCTATGATACTCCCTTGGTCTCTTTCCAATTTTATAATAGGTTCAAACCTCTAGGAGGACAAGTGGAGGGTTGGCACAAGGAATCTTGCCACCTCATCCTACTTTCCCCATTATTTAACTAGCTCTCTTTGTCCTTCTATACCTCCCCCACATGGGCCTATCCCATATGGATGGAATAACTCAATATAATAGCCATTTCCACCCATTTTATATTGCTTCTCCCATGGACTTTGAGCCATATCTCACTTATTGCATCCTAGGTGGAGGGGTGGCACATGAGGAGCCATGCCACCTTGCATTTTATAATATTACTATTATGGATTATGTACAACACACCTTATGGGTCCTCTTACATGGAAGGGTGGCACATGGTCATGCCCTGCCACCTCAACCTTGGGCCCTATGCACACCATATTTGATTATAGTATTGCCACATGTACAAACACACATACATATTAATGCCTTTTTCCTTAGACAATTTTATCCATAACAGCACCTGCGACTTTGCAAGGACATCAAAACCAATTAGTGTAAGACTTTGTGCAAATTTTAGGAATGATATGAAGGTGGGACGCGTGGATGTCCTTGTCCAATTTGTATTTTTCCTTGACATACATATGATCGCATGTGGAATGGGGCAAACTGCCTTCCCTAGAGCACAAATAGTATCAGATGCACCTGACCCTTTGCAAGGACATTAAAACCACTTCCTTTAAGACTCGTACCTATACAACGGTAGGATATATAGATGTCAGTGTCCGTTGCGCATTTTTCCTTCATATCACCTAGCATCCACATGTGAATATGGGCATTCTTGATTCAATGTAGCAAATCCAGCATCCAATGCACTTGAGAGTTTGCAAGGACATAAAGAACATTTAATTTGACACTTGTGGAAATTTCAATGCCGATCAGATCGTGGGACATATCCTTGTCTGATGCATATATTTCCTTGGCATACATATGATCTACATGTGGATGGGGAAAAAATGTTACCTAAACCCTAAACCCTAAACCCCAAATCCTAGACGCTAAACCCTAAACGCTAAATCCTAAATACTAAATCCTAAACCCTAAATCCTCAACCCTAAACCCCTAACTGCTAAAACCTCAACTCTTAACCCTAAACCCTAGCTCTTAAACCCAAAACCCTAAACGCTAAATGCTAAACACTAAACCCTAAACCCTAAATGCTAAACCCTAAACCCTCTTAAACCCTAATCCCTAAACCCTAAACCTTAAACCCTAAATGCTAAACCCTAGACCCTAAATCACAAACCCTAAATACTAAACCCTAAATCCTAAACCCTAAACCCTAAGCCCTAAACCCTAAACCTTAAACCCTAAACTTAAATCCTAAACCCTAAACCTTAAACCCTAAACCCTAAATCCTAAATCCTAAACCATAAACCATAAATCCTAAACCCTAAACACTAAACCCTAAATGCTAAACCCTAAACCCTAAATGTTAAACCCTAAACCCTAAACCCTAAATGGTAATCTCGAAACCCTAAACCCTAAAAACTAAGCCCTAAACCCTCATACAGCTAATCCTTTGCAAGGGCATTAAAACCACTTGTTTTAAGAGGCTTGCAAAGTTTGGTGCTGATCTGACAGTGGGATATACGGATACCACTGTTCGTTGCACATTTTTCCTTCACATACGCAACATCCACATGCAAGTATGGGCATTCTTTTTCCTTGGTGGCACATCCGGCATCTAATGCATCTGAGACTTTGCAACCACATAAAAAACAATTAGTTTAAGACTTGTGCAGAGTGTAGGGCCAATGTGATGGTGGGACACATGGATGACCTTGTCCGATGTGTGGTTTTCCTTGACATACATATGATCCACATGTGAAAAGGGGCAAATTGCCTTCCTTGGAGCACAAACAGTACTAGATGCAAATGACCCTTTGCAAGGACATTAAAACCATTTGTTTTAAGCCCTGTGCAAAGTTTGGTGCTGATTCGATGGTGGGGTATACGGATGTCGGTGTCCGTTATACATAGCATCCACATGAGAATATGAGCATTCTTGTTCCCCGGTGTCACATCCGTCATCCGATGCACCTTGCACTTTGCAAGGACATTAAAACAACTTGTTTTAATTAATACCCTTGCAAAGTTTGATGCTGATCAAATGCTGATCAAACGGTGGGATATACAGATGTCGGTGTCCGTTGCGCTATTTTCCTTCATATCGTGTAGCATCCACTTGCAAATATGTGCATTCTTTTTCAGCGATGGCACAGACGGCATCTGATCCACCTGATACTTTGCAAGGACATTAAGACCAATTGTTTTAAGACCCTTGCATTGTTTGGTGCTGATCCAACGGTGGGATATATGGATGTGGATGTCCGTTGTGCATTTTTCCTTCACATACATAGTAGCATCCACATGCAAATATGGGGCATTCTTGTTCCCCGGTGTCACATCCGGCATCCGATGCACTTAGACTTTGCAAGAACTTTAAAACAACTTGTTTTAAGACCCTTACAAAGTTTGGTGCTGACGGGGTGATATACAGATGTCGCTGTCCGTTGTGCATGTTTTCTTCATATACATAGCATCCACATGCAAATATGGGCATTCTTGCTCCCTGATGTCACATCAGGCATCATATGCACCTTACACTTTGCAAGGACATTAAAAAAACTTGTTTTAAGACCCTTAAAAAGTTTAGTGCTGATCCGACGATGGGATATATGGATGCTAGTGTCCGTTGTGCATTTTTCTTTCGTATCGTGTAGCATCCACGTGCGAATATAGGCATTCTTGTTCCTCGGTGGCACATACGGCATCCAACCACCTGATACTTTTCAAGGACATTAACAAAACTTGTTTTAAGACCCATGCAAATTTGGGTGCTGATCCGACGGTGGGATATACGGATGCAGATGTCCGTTGTGCATTTTTCCTTCACATACATAGCATCCACATGCAAATATGGTCATTCTTGTTCCCTGGTGTCACATCTGGCATCCGATGCACCTTACACTCTACAAGGACATTAAACCACTTGTTTTAAGACCCTTGAAAAGTTTGGTGTTGATCCGATGGTGGGATATACGGATGGCGGTGTCCGTTGTGCATTTTTCCTTCATATCGTGTAGCATCCACATGTGAATATGTGCATTCTTGTTCCTCGATGGCACATACGGCATCCGATCCACCTGATACTTTGTAGGGACATTAAAATCAAATGTTTTAATACCCTTGCAAATTTTGAATCTAATCCGATAGTGGGATATACAGATGCGGATATTCATTCTGCATTTTTCCTTCACATATATAGTATCCATATCCAAATATCGGCATTCTTGTTCCCCGGTGTCACATCCGACATCCGATGGACCTTAAACTTTGCAAGGAAATTAAGACAACTTGTTTTAAGACCCTTGAAAATTTTGAAGTTGATCCGACGGCGGGATATATGGATGTCGATGTTTGGTTCGCATGTTTCCTTCATATGCATAGCATCCACATGCAAATATGGGCATTCTTGCTCCCCAACATCACATCTGGAATCTGATGCACCTTACACTTTTCAAGGATACTAAAAAAACTTATTTTAAGATGCTTGCAAAGTTTGGTGTTGATCCGATGGTGGGATATATGGATGTCGGTGTCTGTTGTGCATTTTTCCTTCATATCGCGTAGCATCCACGTGCGAATATGGACATTCTTGTTCCCTGGTGGCACATACGGCATCAGATCCCTAGTTGCAAGACTACTAATATAGGGCCATTTAGAGGCCTATATGTGGTTAATAGAAATAGACACAGGCTGTTGGAGCTAGGATATGTAGTAGGTGGGTTTGCCAAATGGTCATTCAAGACAGTAGGACAAGTTTAGATCATGGTTACTAGGGAAAGTGCATGGCAGCTGATCGCCCACTCCTTTGGAGAATGAGAACAAGAAAATCCTAGGGAATTGGCGGGAAGGGGATGCCATGTCATCATAACCATAAACACACTCATTATTCAATATAGTGGAAACCTTGAACTTACAATTCAAGGAACCTAGTTACTCAATTCACCACTCTTTTAAGTCACAGTCTTGGAATCTATACAATAAAGGAGACCTCCTACAATGGTACATGCATGATTTTGTGATCCACTCAACTCTGTCCACATTAATCTAAATTTGTAGCATTGTGGCTATTGCCCTCTTCATTATCTCCATGATCTTCATCTCATTGGCCACCATAGGCACAATGGAGCAAATGTGTGCAAACAAAAGGTCATTTACCTTTTGCCTTTTGTGCCATGCACAGCATGTATAGCAAGGATTTACTTGGACAACATGAGTTGGTCAAAGCTCAAGAAGAGGCCAGGTCTATACTTGACAGAGGTAGAGGGATCAAGGCTGTCATGCGGCAGTCTTGGATAGCTTCATGTGATGGGTCAGCTCCTGGAAGGTGATGCAAACTAAGTAGAGGGCTCGAGCAAGCTATGATGAATTCTAGAGCAGATTGGTTGCATGGACAAAAATGAGCAAGTAGGTAATGGGCAAGGTAGACCTTGTAGCAGCTTCCAAGGTAGGATCGGTTTCTATAATGCAGTCTAGGGGTAGAGTAGGATGTTGTGGGGCACTCTTGTCAAAGTGAAGAGAGAGCTGAATTGAAAGAGAGGTGGATGGGATAGATGTGTTGCCATGTTCAGGGCCTATTTGTAGGCTATGACCCTACCCACTACCCTCTCCACTTGGCCCGCCATCGAGGCACCTCCAATTGCACCATCTATCGCTTCTACCAAGTCCTTCAGCGCCCGGATCCCATGCATGTATGCTGCCCACATGGCAGCTCATGTGCTACCCATGTGGCAGCCCCATTCTCTATCCATGTGGTAGCCTGTCCATGCCTCGATCTACCTTCCCTATGCTCTCCTCATATGGGGGCCTACAGATGGGGAGGTGACCTTTCCAACATCCGTCCCTCAGGAACACCATAGATTTGATACCATGTGAGAAGTGCAACGGAAATGAACTAGGAACGGAGAGAGAGAGCACACCTCATACACACCACAGGAGAGCGAAAATAACCAGGAATGGAGAGAGAGCAAATCTAAGAGAAGAAAGAAGGATGTCGCATGGGCAGTTAATAGGCTGCTATGTGGGAATATACAAAAGCTACTGTAGCAGCAAGAATGGAGGTTGCTTTGTGTTCCTATTATAATTCATTCTTATTATACTTTTGCATAATGCTTTGGTTTATAAACCTTAGTGCATGTTGTTTGCTCGGTCGCTCAAAGGAAAAGCTTCCAATGTACATGAAATGTAATTCGTACAAACTAGTCGGAAAGTTTTTGCTTTGCACTTTGAAATTAGGTGGATTATGTTAGGCTTATATATTATGCCTATATATGCCTATGTATGCTTATGTTCTCATGGTTATGTTGTGTCTTTATGGTTATGGTCTTTATGGTCATGCTTTATGGTTATTCTCTTATGGGGCTATGTCTTTATGGTCATGCTTTATGGTTATTCTCTTATGGGGCTATGTCTTTATGGTCATCCTTTATGTTATGCTATGCTATGTCCTCTCTTCTTTTGATGTGAGGTGTTGCCCATGTGGTAGACCCCTCTCTTTATTTTCTCTTGGGCACATCCTGCCCCAGGTCTCCCTCCTCCACGCTCTCCTCATACGGGGACTTACAGATGGGGAGGTGACCTTTCCAACACATGGGGTTGGCCTGCCTCACTCTTGGGTCATCCTCCTTGCTCTTTTTCACCAAGAGCCAATGCATGCTATATTAGGAAGTGTAGTTCCCTTAGTGATTTTCATCTCTAAATTCTAATTTGCATATCACGTTTTCTACACTAGTGGTTACATTCTCCCCTACTATCTGATTTATCCTTGATGGAACGGTGTGTGATGATTTAGCATGTATAACTCATCCCATTGGTCCTCATGTATATATCCATGCAATGATAGTAGTCCTTATTGTATCTCAGTTTTCGCATGTATCTCAGTTTTGGCCAGTTTTTGCTAGCCTTATGTTGCCCAATCATGTATCAATTCTCTCTGGATTGTTATATGCTATTTTGGAGTGATGGAAATCAAAATATGGGACTGCAATATCTCAGTTTTGGAGTGTATTTGGTTGCCTTATGTTGCCCAATCATGTATGAATTTTCTATGGAATGTTATACGCTATTTCGGAGTGATGGGAATCAATATATGAACTGCAATATCTCAGTTTTGCAGTGCCTTATGTCGCCCAATCATGTATGAATTCTTTTTGGGTTGCTATATGATATTTTGTAGTGACTCAAAGCGATATTGGACTACAATATCTTAGTTTTAGAGTGGATTTGGTTGCCTTATGTTTCCCAATACTCTATGGACTGCTATATGCTAATTTGGAGAGATATGGACAATATCTCAGTTTCAGAGTGAAGTTGGCTACCTTATGTTTCCCAATCATGTATATTCTTCTCTATGGACTGCTAATGCTACTGTGAAGTGATGGGAATCAATATTGGATGTGGATTTGGTTGCCTATGTTTCCCAATCATGTATGAATTCTTTATGGACTGCTATATGCTTGCAGTATCTTAGTTTTGGAGTGAAGTTGGTTCCCTTATGTTTCCCAATCATGTATGAATTCTCTATGGATTGCTATATGCTAATTTGGAGTGATGGGAATCACTATATGGAACAATATATGAGTTTCGGAGTGGATTGGGTTGCCTTATGTTGCCCAATCATGTAACATGAATTATCTATGGACTGCTATATGCCAATTTGGAGTGATATGGGCTGCAATATTCAGTTTTGGAGTGAATTTGGTTCCTTTACGCTGCCCAATCATGTGCGAATTCTCTCGAGACTGCTAAAATCTAATTTGGAGTGATGAGAATTACTATATGCATTGCAGCACCTCAGTTTTAGCCAGCCTTATGTTGCCCAATCCTCTCTAGGCTGTATCGCTATAAATTCAAAGTTATATTTTTTTATAAATTATGAGCTGCTCGTAGGATTAGCTTTGAGTTAGAGCCAGGAGTAGCAAGGAAATCAACAAATTTGAAGAAAGGTTTGCATAATGTCGCAATGCTTGCACAATTGTAGAAAGGATTGTATTTGGAGATATTAAGATGTGCCTTGTCCTTTACAGTAAAGTCTTTGATAATCTATGACTTCAAAAGCTTGGGTCATGGACTGCCTTCATTTTGCAGGCTATGCTGGATGCGGACTTAGTCAGGAACCTGGATATGAGATGGTGGAGATCCTTACAGGTCTTACGGATGGTTTGCACACTTGAAATGCTTTAAAAATATCTTTTTCTTGTAAGTACTTTGGTCCATATGTATGTCAAATGTGGCTCAATTGCTGAGGCTCGGGAAGTCTTTGATAAGCTATGGCTTCGAAAGATTGTGTCATGGGATGCCTTCATTTGGAGGCTATGCTGAATGTGGACCTAGTTAGGAAGCATTGAATCTTTTGAATAGATGTTGTCATGTTTGTTTATGTTTTGAAAGTGTGTGGTAGCATAGGAGCTATAGCCCAGGGACAAGAAATACATATGACTTGTTGGTAGTGGTAGACATGTATGCCAAAATGGAAGCTCACTTTCAGAGGCACAGAAAGTCGAAGAGGAAGAGTTTTAATGTTTAGCTAGATGTAGGTGAAAGGGGCTCTTCTTCACAAGTTATTTGGGGCTCGATGGGGTTGAGTGTTGGCAAGGATGGTGAGGTTGGGTTCATGATTGGAGGTGGTTGCTAGAAAGTTTCCAAAGGAACACACATTGGGAATATGAGAACTTGTTGCCTTCTTGTTTAATGAACTTTCCATTTTAAATTGAGGTTGTTGTTGCCTAGGTGATAGATGATTTGTGTATGGTAAGAATTATGTAGGTTGATATGGTTGTGAATGTTGTTGCTAAGTTGAATGATTTATGTTTTAGGGGCTATCTTGTAGCAAGTTGTATCTTTTGGATGATAGGATCTTGTGTCTGCTCTGAGTCTTTTAGTGTTCATATGTTTCAACTTTCATCATGCTTTTATTTTGCTCTTTGTAAGAGGATTCTCTATATTGTTTACTAGTTTGTAACTAGGAACATTTCCTAGTTAGCCTATCCAGGGAATCACTAGTAAAAATTCCTTACCTAGAGAAATTCCCTATTTTTCTCTTTGTAAGAGGATTCTCTATATTGTTTACTAGTTTGTAACTAATCGAGTTTAGGAAGGAAGTGTTCAAGAAAGTGCAGCTGGAGTTAAATGAGTTCGGGCTGCACATCTACAATGCAAATGTGAAGCAGTTGGTGGACATGAAGGGGCACGAGTACTTCTCATATTTGAGGCAGAAGATGCAGTAGGAGGCGGTGAATTAAGCCAAGGTGGAGGTGGCAGAGGCGAGGTATAGAGGGGATGTGGGGGCAAAGGAGAGGGAAGGGCTAACAAGGCAGAATGCAGCCAAGGTGGAGGTATAGATGAGGGTGTATGGGAAGCATAAGGAGGGGTTGGCAAGGCAGCAAGAGCTCAAGATTGAAGTAGATACCAAAATCTATAAAAATTATAAGGCTACTGATATTTCCCAAGATGATGTTGCTCTTGTCACCAAAACTAACCTCTACTCTCAGCAGGCTCAGTAGGATTGAGGCCTCTAGGCAAGGCAACAGGAGGTGCTCACCGTGTTTTTCAAGACATGGGCCATATCAATGCAGATGCCATCCAAGGGCTTAACCCAAATATCTCTATTTGGTCCACCTCAGATGCATGTGGAGGATCTAATTCTAGCAATGGGATGCACAAAATGGCAAACATCTTCAAAATAATTCCCCCACTATTTACCACAATCAAGAAACAAACGGGTGTCTCTCCACTTCCTTGGCTTGCAACTCTACCAATTCATCAAGATGATGCTAGAGCATGACCTTTACTTATCATGTGTGTGTCCTTTAGGGGGGCCCTACTTACAAAATTGGTGTTCTCCTAGCTTGCTCATTATGCTTGATGCATCATAATAAAACTTATCACTATAGCTAAGTATTTACACATGAGATAATCTTTCAAGTCACATCATCTCCATAGGTTGAATTAAAAGTATACTACTTCTTCCTACTTTGATCGTACATATTTCTTTCTAAATTTTAGAATCATGTTTGTGCTACCCTTAAGTCTATTCTTTCTTTAAAACTAGCACACCATGCACTCATTTATTACACTTTTATTTGTGATAGCTAGTTTGATCATCCAGCTCTAATATTCTATTAAAGGGCATATACCTCACTCTATGCATCCACCTAGAACTCATTTTAGCTACACTACCATATAAGCGCGTCCACATGCCGTCCCACTCACACCTCTTGTCCACTTTTTGTGCCCCGCTCCTCAGTTATTTACTGACCTTTCCTTTCAACTTGTTCTAACTATATTTCTTGAGGTGTCTTCCAACACACCCCATGAAACACTTGCACTAGATTCAAAATTTGGTTTCCCCTCTTTCTCACATTGCAATGTACATCCATTGTTGTGATGCAATGTGTATCCATTGTTATAACAATATATATTTTTCATGTTCTATTTATATTTACATTCCTTCATGTAGAAAAGTTGTGTGAAGGACTAGTGGAGATTTGGCTTTCTTTTCAGTTGTGGTATGTTTGTTGTGAAATGAGTTGTGTAAAAGTTTTACATGAGAAGCATGATCTCCTCAGATATGTTATGTGTGCTGGCATTTATATAGTCTAGATTATGCCTTAACAAAGAGGACATCGACTCAACGAGTATATCTAGCTAAGTGGCGTTAATTCACTCGTCAAAAGAGGAAAAACAAAATGTAAAAAAATTACAAATTAAAATGAATTTAAACTTTCATCCCAATTGATTCATAAGAATAATTTCATACAAATAAGTTGTTCATAAAAGTAAAGCCTTAGACAACTTTTATTCATATGAAGAAGACAATGTATATATAGAAATCGGGCCCCTCCTTATTATTCTTACAAATACCTTTTAGCCTTAGCCTACCCTTCTACCTTTCAGATTTTTCCCTTGGCCTATTAACCAATCAGTCATCAAGTAAAATCTCTAACCTCGTACTATACAAAAATGTTTAAATTTGGGTATTGAGTTGTGTATGTTGTTTTTAGCATCTTAGAACCATTCTATTCCATGTAGCTTTGTTTTTTGAGCTACATATTGCTTGGTGTTTTTTAATGATTAATGTTTTAATATCTCAATTGACACCGGTCCTATTTTGGATAATGCGTTGTAGCTTTGAGATCTTGTGTTGCTTAACCTATGTTTGTGTCATGCACACTATAAAGATGGCACTCTCCATTATTTCTAGTTTAGGATTGTTCGTGATCTTAAACAGGCATTCTACCATATCTTGGATAGTGTGCTAGCTTAGATTGTGTTATGTATAGTCTCAAGCTTGCAATCTATCCTATTATGTGCTACAAATATGGAAGTTGTGATTAGTTGGACACTCTATCTTAAGGAAAGGTAGGGTTCCTAGGTAGTGTGTAACAAAACTAGGAGTTGTGATAAATTGCATGGAAGGTTAAAACTTAGCACTATAGCTTAAGGAGAGATAGGGTTTGTAAGGTAGTGCGTTGCTGAACCAAAAGTTGTTATGAGTTGCATGAAAGATTTACACTCTATTCAAAGTATTTTATTCAAGATTTACACTCTATTCAAAGTATTTTATTCAACACATGTAGTTGACACTTTATCATTTTATGAGATAATGTGTGGTATGACAAAGGATTGCATCCTCAATTGTCACTCTACCTTAGGGAAAGATAGTATGGTCAAACCTTGCAAATATATAAATATGTATATTTGTTGATACATGCAATTAAGGTACGTTAGGAATTAGATAACTCAAAAATCTCTAGTAGCCAAGTATTTCAAGTATTTGGTCATCATGTAACCTTGTAGCTAGGCATCATCGTGAAATCAGTCATCACATTCTATTGTAGAGGGCTTTTGGGATTTGTCATCTTGGGCTAGCACCAACACTAGGATACTAGAGATTTTTGAGTTATCTGATTCCTAATGTACCTATATTGCATGTATCAACAAATATACTCAAAATTATTTAAGATGATATTGTGTTTACTCAAACTTATTTAAGATGATATTTGTATTTATCTATTTGAAGGAGATGCTTTGTGAATCTATGCACATGCAGGATCATGAGATAGCATAAGAGTTGCAGAGCCTTCCAACATGAAGGAGATGCTTCATGAATCTACGCACATGCAAGATCATGACAAAATAGTTGTCGAGTCTTCTCAAATGGAGAAGTTACTATCTAGTAATCTATGTTGTGAATACAAAAGTGGCATAGAAATTAATTTATGACACAGCTTGAAGCTTTTCTGGTAATTAATTTTTATCAATAATGCTCAGTTTCATTTCATTACATGTATTATACAATTGACTATCATTTTGAGAAGTGTTCCAGTGCATAAATGCCTTCAATATTTGGTATTGAATGTTTGTGGCAATTAACCTTTTGTCAAATATGCTCAGTTTTATTCCATTACATGGATTGTACGATTGATTATCATCTTTGGAAGTGTTCTAGTGAATAAGATATCATCAATGTCTCCATTGCATCATGTCTTCCATTAGCCTTGATTGTGCTTTTTTGTATCTTGTGGTTTTGTAATAAGCATGATTTAATGTGCATACGATGTATTCAATGTTTGGTGTTGATTGTTTGTGGAAATTATTTTTTTATCAAATATGCTCAGCTTTATTCCACTACATGGATTGTATGATTGATTATCATCTTTAGAAGTGTTCTAGTGTATAAGGGGTCTTCAATCTCTCCATTGCATCATGTCTTCCATTAGCCTTGGTTGTGCTCTTCATATCCTAAGGTTTTGTAATAAGCATGATTTAATGTGCATACAATGTCTTCAATGTTTGGTGTTGAACATTTGTGGCAGTTAAATTTTTATCAACTATGCTTAGTTTTATTTCACTACATGGATTGTATGATTGATTATCATCTTCTCGGGGGGGTCACTATGTATAAACCCTCTATATCACGTGCGTTCAAGGCCTATATTTAAAGTCCCTTATCTGTAAAAAATTTCATTAATAAAATGTACCCCTTTTCTATACAAATCTGTAAATTTTTTCCAAAACTATTTTAAATAGTCCCTTATGTATATTTATTTCTGTAAATTTTAGAAATAAAAAAAATCCTTTTGTTGAACTCACGTGATAGGGTTACATATGATGAGTGACCCCCCCGAGATCATCTTTGGAAGTATTCTAGTACATAAGATGTCTTGAATCTCTCCATTGCATCATGTCTTCCATTAGCCTTGGTTGTGCTTTTCGTATCCGGTGGTTTTGTAATAAGTGTGATTTGATGTGCATACAATGTCTTCAATATTTGGTGCTAAATGTTTGTGGCAATTATATTTTTATCAACTATGCTCGATTTTATTCCACTACATGCATTGTATGATTGATTATCATCTTCGAAAGTGTTCTAGTGTATAAGATCTCTTCAATCTCTCCATTGCACCATATTTTTTCCATTAGTCTTGGTTGTGTTCTTCATATCATGTGGTTTTGTAATAAGCATGATTTAATGTGCATACGATGTCTTCAATGCTTGGTGTTTAATGTTTGTGGCAATTAATTTCTTATCAAATATGCTCAGTTTATTCCACTACATGGATTGTATGATTGATTATCATCTTCAAAAGTGTTCTAGTGTATAAGATCTCTTCAATATCTCTGTTGCATCATATCTTCCATTAGCCTTGATTGTGCTTTTCATATCCTATGGTTTTCTAATAAGCATGATTTAATGTGGATACGATGTCTTCATTATTTGGCGTTGAATGTTTGTGGCAATTAGTTTTTAATCAAATATGATTAGTTTTATTCCACTATATGGATCATACAATTAATTATCATCTTCATAATTGTTCTAGTGTATAATATGTCTTCAATATCTTCATTGCATCATGTCTTCCATTAACCTTAATGATTGTGCTTTTCATATCCTATGGTTTTGTAATAAGCATGATTTAATTATTAAACATGCTTAGTTTTATTCTAATGCATGTAGTATATAATCTATTATAATTTTTTGAAGTGTTCTAGTATGTAAGATATCTTCAATGTTTGGTGTTGAACTTTTGCATTCTTCATATATGTGCTACCTAGTACACTACTACACACGGATTCTATTGCGATGTTTACGTACCAATGTTTATAGTGCACGGGGTGCTAATCATCGGTATGAAAAGCGCATCCCGTAAAGCGTCGCTATATAGCGACGTTAAGCAAATGTCGCTATATAGCGATGATTATAAAGGTCGCTATATAGCGACTTTTAAGTGTCGCTATATTCTCTAACTCCACCCCTCACCACTCTCTAACACTCTCTCTCTTTATACCCCCTCACCCCACTCATGCCCATGCCCTGTGTCGTCGTGTCTGGGTATCCGCCATCCCATGGTGCTCTTGCCACTCGTGCCTCATGGTATTAGGCACTTCGCTATATAGCGACACTGAGATACTATTTTATAGCGACATTTTCCAGAGATGTTTTTTACTCATATAGGCCTTAAAAGTTAGTTTTTTCCAATGACAAATTTTTTTAAATTTTCATACATGTTTGATCTCATAGAGAATAAAAATACGAGAGCATGTACATGTTTGATCCTTTGAAAGAATAAAAGTACAAGAGCATGTACATCAAGTTCAAAGCTCATATATTTATGTCTACGTTTGAGACTTGAGCCAAGTCTAGTGTGCCAAACAAGTCTATCTCCAACTCTATACTGAGTTGATCTCCTATATCATCATCGTATGTTCACCATAGACTTGATTATCTTCTTCAATAAAGTCGGGTGATTCTTGATGATCGTCACCTTCTTCCTCAATATCGTATCTCCATCTTCCTCCCATATGATGTCATTATGCACATCTTCCTCTTGGCTCATATTGTGATCTTCATCTTCTTCTCTAAATCCATCTGGATCAATTGGATTTGGCATTGGTAGTGGCATCTCCATATCCACATGATCTCTATCTTCATATCCACATTGGTAGTGTGAAGGTATACGGACACCACCCTCCTCATCCTGTCTCAAGATTTCATGTCGTGTACGCATGTAATATTAATCACAAACTCAAATAGCAATGAGTTTTCGATGATCCATCACCATGTGCACCACCAACGGTGGGTATTGGTTTGGGCTCCTCCCCATACATCCTCAAGTGGCCCATGACAATACGGCATTGATGTCATACTTCTCATTTGCAATGAGTGCAATGACAATACAACCTCTCTGTAAGCCACTCTGCACTCCCGAGCATTGACGCATCATCTGACAAGATTTCACTCATCCCTTCCATCTGCACACCTCTAAAGTCACAACACAAAATGCAAGGAAATCCATTAAGATCCAAAAAATAGCCACCCATGAGCTCCTTCCCTCTCTTCTTAGATTAAGTGCCTTAAATTGACACTTTTAAGGTATAAGTGTCGCTATATAGTGACACTTAGGGTTAAAGGTCGCTATATAGCCACTTTTAGGATTAAGTGTCGCTATGTAGAGACTTTTAGGGTTAAAGGTCACTATATAGCGACTTTTAGTGTTTGGGTTTATGGTTTAGGGTTTAGTGTTAAAGGCCTCTATATAGTGACTCTTTAGTGTTGCTATATAGCGATGGAAAAGCATCGCTATATAGCAACGCTGTGGGTTAAAACCGAAACCCGTCGCGATGCGCGGCGCTTTCTTTAGCACTCTCTAATCTCTATTGTAAGCAAAGCAATCTCTTCTCCCACCTATTTCTAACAACCTCCCACTCTATTCTCCACTCCTCACCACTACTCACCTCTCTCCTAGCTCTTGTGCTCCCCCTCCATCCTTCTCCCTCTTTGGTCTCTTGAAAGGAAGTTTTTGAAGAGGTGAGTCTCTTTGAACAATGTAGGTAGATTTTTTGTGAGATTTCGTTTTGTGAGTGCTTCTCCTTGTATTGCTAAAGCTGCTTACTAGTTTTCATGCTTGATTTCAAAGGATTGAAACAAAAAACGAGATTTCAAGAAAGAAAGAAGTCTCCTCTTTTTTGTAGGGCCAGTCCACAAAACACCGAGCGGGACGTACTATTCCAAGTAAGTGCTTTCTCTTTTTTCCATTTGTTATTTTTTTATTTGCATTGGCATGTGGCTAGCGCCTTAAGCGCTAGCTGCAGTGATGGGCGTAGGAACCCTCTCTTCCCCTCTCTTCACTCTTCTTTCCCTCTTCTCTCCTCTTCTTTCCCTCCTCTCCTTCTCCTTCTCCTTCAATCTTTCAATCTCTTTCCCCCTCTTTTTTCCTCTTTCGTTTCCCTCTTCTTCTCCTCTTTCCCCCCCTCTTTTCCCTCTTTCATGCTCATGCTCTTATGCTCATGCATAAGCATAAGCATAAGCATGAGCATAAAAGAAGGAGACATATGCTCATGCATAAGCATGAGCATACGTCTCTTTTTCCCTCTTTCCTTTTCCTCTTCTTCTCTCTTTCTTTCCCTCTTTCCCCTTTTCCAATCTCTCTTTCCTTTCCCTCTTCTTCTCTCTTCTCCTCTTTTCCCTCCTCTTTTCCCTCTTTCATGCTCATTCTCTTATGCTCATTCATAAGCATGAGCATATGCTTATGCTTATGCATAAGACTCCTCTTATGCATAAGCATAAGCATAAGAGAAGGAGACATATGCTCATGCTTATGCTTATGCATGAGCATAAGAGAAGGAGACATATGCTCATGCATAAGCATGAGCATATGTCTCTTTTTCCCTCTTTCCTTTCCCTCTTCTTCTCTCTTTCTTTCCCTCTTTCCCCTTTTCCAATCTCTCTTTCCTTTCCCTCTTCTTCTCTCTTCTCCTCTTTCCCCCCCTCTTTTCCCTCTTTCATGCTCATGCACTTATGCTCATGCATAAGCATAAGCATGAGCATATGCTTACGCATATGCATAAGAGGAGTCTTATGCATAAGAATAAGAAAAGGAGACATATGCTCGTGCTTATGCTTATGCATGAGCATAAGAGAAGGAGACATATGCTCATGCATAAGCATGAGCATATGTCTCTTTTTCCCTCTTTACTTTCCCTCTTCGTCTCTCTTCCTCTCTTTTTCCCCCTCTTTTCCCTCTTTCATGCTCATTCTCTTATGCTCATGCATACACATAAGCATGAGCATAATGCTTATGCTTATGCTTATGCATAAGCATAAGCATAAGCATAAGATAAGGAGACATATGCTCATGCTTATGCTTATGCATGAGCATAAGAGAACGAGACATATGCTCATGCATGAGCATATGTCTCTTTTTCCCTCTTTGCTTTCCCTCTTCTTTGCTCTTCCTCTCTTTTTCCCCCTCTTTTCCCTCTTTCATGCTCATTCTCTTATGCTCATGCATACGCATAAGCATGAGCATAATGCTTATGCTTATGCTTGCATAAGCATAAGCATAAGCATAAGAGAAGGAGACATATGCTCATGCTTATGCTTATGCATGAGCATAAGAGAAGGAGACATATGCTCATGCATCAGCATATGTCTCTTTTTCCCTCTTTACTTTCCCTCTTCTTCTCTCTTTCTTTCCCTCTTTCCCCCTTTCCAATCTCTCTTTCCGTTCCCTCTTCTTCTCTCTTCTCCTCTTTTCCACCCTCTTTTCCCTCTTTCATGCTCATGTTCTTATGCTCATGCATAAGCATAAGCATAAGCGTGAGCATATGTCTCATTCTCTTATGCTTATGCATAAGACTCCTCTTATGCATATGCATAAGCATAAGCATAAGAGAAGGAGACATATGCTCATGCTTATGCTTATGCATGAGCATAAGAGAAGTAGACATATGCTCATGCATAAGCATGAGCATATGTCTCTTTTTCCCTCTTTACTTTCCCTCTTCTTCTCTCTTTCTTTCACTTCTCTCTTTCTTTCCCTCTTTCCCCCTTTCCAATCTCTCTTTCCATTCCCTCTTTTTCTCTCCTCTTATGTATAAGCATAAGCATAAGCATAAGAGAAGGAGACATATGCTCATGCTTATGTTTATGCATGAGCATATGTCTCTTTTTCCCTCTTTACTTTCCCTCTTCTTCTCTCTTCCTCTCTTTTTCCCCCTCTTTTCCCTCTTTCATGCTCATTGTCTTATGCTCATGCATACGCATAAGCATGAGCATATGTCTCCTTTTCTTATGCTTATGCTTATGCATAAGAGAAGGAGACATATGCTCATGCTTATGCTTATGCATGAGCATAAGAGAAGGAGACATATGCTCATGCATGAGCATATGTCTCTTTTTCCCTCTTTACTTTCCCTCTTCTTCTCTCTTTCTTTCCCTCTTTCCCCCTTTCCAATCTCTCTTTCCGTTCCCTCTTCTTCTCTCTTCTCCTCTTTTCCACCCTCTTTTCCCTCTTTCATGCTCATGTTCTTATGCTCATGCATAAGCATAAGCATATGTCTCTTTTTCTCTCTTTCCCTCTTCTTTCCATCTTCTTTCCTCTTCTTCCCCTCTTTCCTTTCCCTCCTCTTATCCAACTCTAACTCTCATAAATTGGATCCACATCAAGCTGCGATGGGTCGTCCTCCTATAGATGTAGAGATGCGACGCGCATTTCGCATAGGAACAAAACCGTGGTTTATTGAGCAAGAGGCAATGGGAGCGACAGTCGATTGGGCTGAGGTGGTTGCTCGCACGGTATAAGTCTACTCCTACTTGTAATCTCAATTTTTAAATTGTTTTATTCTTTAAGTTCCAATCTAATTTTCAATTTATATGGTTCACTCTTAGGGTGCAAGCTCTAGCGTCCCTTCACCGGAGGCGATTGATCTCAGTAGGGCGAGGGACCAGGCCAACAAGATAAGGATCAGGGAGAAGGCGCAGCTCAAGAGGACCAAGGATCAGGCCAACAAGACGAGGAGGATGACGAGGATGATTCAAATGAGTAGTAGTAGTTGTTGTAGTGGTAGTAGCAGTTTGCATATACTTCACCATGTATGTCATTTTGTATATCCACTCGTTTGAGCAATTTTGTATCACCCTTTTTGAAAGGGTAATTTTGTAACAAACAATGTTGTATATGTTCGACATGTATATCCTTTTGTTGCTCGATCATTTCATTTGAGCGATTTTGTATCACCCTTTTCGCAAGGGAAATTTTGTAATAAAAAACTTTTTTTTGTAATTTAGAAAAAAAAGCATTAGTGGGGCAAAACAGGGCTTGCTATGGCCCTGTTAGGCCCCACTAATGCTTTTTTTTTACTTCTGTTAATCATCGCTATATAGCGACGTTTACCAGTGTCACTATATAGCGACGATTAGCAGTGTCGCTATATAGCGACATTTAACAGCGTCGCTATATAGCGATGCTTTATAGTGACGGTTCTTTTCTGACGCTTTTAGTGACTTTTATAACGATGTTTGCACCCGTGAAAAAAAAAATTTAATGTAAAAAGCGTCGGTATTTTCGTCGAAAAAGGGCCGAGAAAGGGCCTATGCCTTGTAGTGGTAGCTTTTATCATTTTGAATCCTTGAGTTTTTGAGAAGTTGTTGTGTTAACTCTTATTTATTTACTCATCATATTTGTATTTATCTTTGTGAAGGAGGTGCATAATGAATCAATTCACATGGAGGATCATGACAACATTAGAGTTTTGGACTCTTTTTACATGGGATAAGGTATTACCATCTAGTCTTATGGTGAATAAAAAAGTGGCAAAGAAAGTTATAATCTTATATTGGCTTCTAGATTAATAGGATAAAGCTCATAGTCATTTAATTTCTAAACACATCCATTTGAGTTTCCGTGATGATTTTAAAGAATTAGAGTTTCATTATTTTGAGTTGGATGGACATATATTTTTATAGGATGATGAGACTCTTACCATATGGATCACAAGAGCGATGTGGATGGATCTTTTGTGAATGAGGTACTTAGTAATTTATGTCATGTTGAATCCAAGAGATTTTTAAATTTAATTATGTTTTTGCATGTTCAAATTTTGAGTGATTTTGAATGTGTATTTTCATTGCATGTTTTCATCTTTCCAAGGTTGTGTTAAAAGAGATTCTTACATTCATTAATTTATATCTTTTGTAATTCATTTTTAGGATGCTTATTACAAGAGTGTAGAAAATGGGACACAGTTCCCAATTTGTGGGTCATTTTTTTAACTTCTTTAAGGTATGGACAGAAATGACATGGCCCCACAAGATTCATCATGTATGCAGGTAAGCATGTTACAATGTTTGCCTTTCTAGGTTAGTCATCTTATTAATTGATGTAATTATTTCTTAGTGTACTTTGTCTTGTTATTTGTTTCTAGAATAGAAATCAATGTAACAAAAATCAAGTAGTCAAAAGAGTCAACAACCTATCAAGGTATGCAATGATGTTTGCATTTCACTTATTTTTTATATTATAAAGAATAGTCTTAGAATTGAGCTCTTAGAAAAAGTTTTCTTAACAAAGATATTTGTAAAGATGATTTCATTTTATTATGGTTATGAATTTGATTAATGTTTGGATCGTGAATGGAGAAGATTCAATGTTGAAAAGTAAAGATTTTGCATAGCCTATTAAGGTGAGATAAAGCATAGTTACTCATGGAGTTTTTAAAAGTTCCATTGTATTACTTAATATTTTTTAATTAACATTATTATTCTTCTCAATATAAGTGATAAATTAAGATATTTAGACTTGCATTAAATTTTGATTTACTTTACTTTGTCATTTCTTGTAGGAGCTGGAGTGTAGTTAATCAAGAAACGATACTCATGAAATTCATTAGAGGTAGAACTGTAGATGAGATGTACAGACGATAAAAACTTGTTTGGAATTGCGTAAAGAGTAAGACAAAGGCTCAAATGTCATTGGAAGTGACAAGGATTATCATTATATGAGAGAGGATGTATTAGAATGGCTTTTGCAGGAAGGCGGCAATTAACTATATAGGAAAAAAACCTATGTAGGGAAATTTTAACTATATAGGAAAAAAACCCTATCTAGGAGAAATTTGCTATATAGGAAAAAACTCCTATATAGGATTAAACTCCTATATAGGAAATTGGATGTGGAAAAGACTCCTTTCTTTTCCTAGGAAGAGTATCTAGGAAGTGGTCCATTTTCTCTAGTTAGGACTTTTCCTAGTTCCACTCATTTGGAACTAGGAAAAGTCCTTTTTTTTCCGATATGGTGAATGGCTAGAAGTTCCTTGTGCTTATTGTGCATTGTAAACTTTCTTGTGTTTAGGGTTTGGGCTTTGAAGACTTGATTCTTTCATGTCACCATCACATAGGCCTCTGGGTGATAATGCCAATGGTTGTGCTCTTGACCAAGTTCAATTGCTCAAGAGCACGCAAACTAGCATACCACTCTGTCTCATATGCAATAGAATCCTATGCAATGACTTGCGGAAGAAGCATATGCAAAGTGATATTTCTTATCTTTGGTAACATTTTTTTTTAATGACTTTAGGATCTAGGGTTGCATAGTGTTTTAAATTCCAATTGATGCATGGGTTTAGGTTTTAAGTATTAGGATGGATGCATGGGTTTAGGTTTTAAGTATTAGGATGAATTCATGGGTTTAGGCCTTAAGTATTAGGATGGATGCATGGGCTTAGGTTTTAAGTCTTAGGATGGATGCAAATAAATATGGCCACTGGATTATATTTGTTTAACATGTTAAGTGTTAATTGACCATAGCCTTCCTTAAATTCTTTATTATGAAATAATCTATTGACACTATTCCTTAGTTAAACAAGCAAAACTGCTTTGGTAGGGGAAGAATTAATTGATCATAACTTTCCCCAAAAAAACCATTATGAAATATTATATTCATACATTAACAATGCAAAATGATTATGAACATTGGATGCTTAAATGACTAGACATTGGTAACATTCTTTTTGAATGACTTTAGGATTTAATGTGATGGATTTAAGGATTGCGTAGTGTTTTAAATTACAATTGATGCATGGGTTTAGGTTTTAAGTATTAGGATGGATGCAAATGAATATGGCCATTGGATTATATTTGTTTAACATGTTAAGTGTGAATTGACCATAGCCTTCCTTAAATTCTTTATTATGAAATAATCTATTCACTATTCCTTAGTTAAACAAGAAACTATTTCAATAGGGGAACAATTAATTTATCATAACTTTCCCCAAATGGACCATTATGAAATAGTTTATTCATACATTAACAATGCAAAATGATTATGAGTATTGGATGCTTAAATGATTAGTCATTGGTAACATCCTTTTTTAATCACTTTAGGATTTAAGGTGATGGATGCATGTGACTTTAGGATTGCATGTGATGGATTTAGGGATTTCATAGTGCAAAATGATTATGAACATTGGATGCTTAAATCATTTGATTCCATACAATGATTATGGCCTATAGTACCAACAATCCAAGAATTCCACTAGATCATATAGTTGACGGTTTCTTTTTTCTCTGGGGAAAAAAAAAATTAGTTTCATGAGCAAGAACATAAAGTATAGAATTGCTAGGATAGACATCCAATGAGAAAAATTTATCCCTAAGCATATAAATAATTGAATTCCACCAGATCATATAGTACATCATCATAGAACTTCAATGAACTTAAAACAAAGTTATGTGTTTCCGTCATAGAGAATGTATACATATATTTCCATCATAAAGAGAATGCATAACTTCATTCAATGTCATGGTCCTAGATACAACTATCCTAAGCCCAACACCATGTACAATGCCATTGATAGTTGGGCTTTACAAAGTGGACAGATTGATCTAGTTGGCAAGTAATCTACTAGACAATAAAGATAAAATTTATGGCCACAATCAGAGAGTAATAGCCAGTACAATTATCAAACAAACACTGTATATTGGGCACAAGCAATTGTCTGGGCTATCAGAGGGAAGGGGTTGCACGGCAATGGTTGTGAGGATGGATTCCAACAAATAGCTAACCATGCCTCCATGCTTGCATATCTAATTAGTGATGCACGTGCTTCATGGGTCTTGTCGCAACCGCATGTTGAGGTCCTCCAAGCTCTTCAATTGGGCACATAGAGCAATAATCTCATTCTACAGCTCTAGCTTGGATCGCGGTCTTCCCGTTTCTAGGCTTGGACCTGTTCAACCCGGGCCATGTTCTCTTTGCAAAGTTGCGCCACATGTTGTTCCAGTAGGCCATGTGCACCCTCCAATGCCCTGGACAATTGTGACTAGTTGATCATCACTTCTATACGACCATGTGTATGCTTGTCCTTGTAAGAGGAGAAGTCCACCTGCATACCTTTAATGAAGTGCGCATACAAGAATTTGGCAAAGTACATCGCCACTTCATTATGGTGTAGGGCCTTTTCATATACCTTAATGTAGATTTGCCTGGCATTTTTCCAAATCCGTTTGTCTCAGCAATTGGCTATCTTCCACCTCCTGTATTGGTCCAAAGCTTGGGTTGGGGTACTTCCATCTCCCTCTGTTCTTCTGTGTCTCCTCACTTGGCTACCTCTTCATCCACCTCTAAGAGCCAGATTGCCAAGAGCTCTTGTTTGGAGACTAGCTTGTTTGCTTCTTTCCATTGCATGCCTGCAAAACCAACACCCATGGTGTTGATTGCTAATTTGTCATAGATACTTATTGACAATATCTTCAGGCAAAATTTGAATTATTAAACATACAGACCTCCAGGCTGAGTGTACATGGATGTACGTGCAATAGTCTCTAGCACATGCTCAGGCACTGCGCTGGCAACCCTGTGTAGCCGCTCAAATTGTAACCGTTGATGCTTGGCACATTGAGCCTCCTCTTCATACTCCTCTTGCATCAATGGATGCTTGCGTGCTCTTCTGGAGACTTCCTCCTCCTTGTGCGACGGAGTAGTATCCTCTCCTTGTGACATTTTCGGATAGTGTAGTTCGGATAGTGTAGTACAGATAAATGCTCGAAGTGCAACAGTATGCAAAGTCTGCATGCATCAAATTCAACATTTGTGAGTTCATCTTGTGTGAGATATGACACAAGATGCAAATGTCACATGTAATATTCTCATTGAAAGATGAAGATGTTACATATGCTATGAAAAGTGTACATGTTGCAATCTTGGATAAATGCTTTCAAATGTTGCAATCTTTCCATAATATAAATGGCCATACATCCACAACATAAATGGCATCTTTTTGAATTATAAATGCCTTCAAGCCCAATAATTTTGTTTTTGAACAAGAAGTTTATTACATAAATATTACAAGGCAAAAAATGTGGCTTATGTTGCAAGCCTAAGGGTAAGAGTCATCTCTTCCATAGGCCTCATAGCCAATTCTCCCTCACATCTCTTTAAGATATCACTGGTCTCTGCAGGTGGCTTTCTCTGATCGGCAATGTGCTACATCATTTGTTCATGCGCATGATACTTAATGGCATTAATAACATGAGAGGGAGGCATTTTTTTATCATTCTCAAGATAACCCCAGGCGTCTTCAAAAAATTGAATCATCTCAACAATGATCCATCCCAATGCATAGGTATCTACATGGCATGTATATCGGTCTCTTAAGGCTACTTCTTGTAGCTCGAGTGCAAGCCACCTTTTCTGCCCATGCTCTTCCTCTTTCCTGTGAACTCTCTCAAAGCAAAGTCAGCATCTGTCTCCAAAGACTACTTCTTCATATGCTTGAATTCCTTTCGACTCTCCGAGAAGTCCATGGCCATCCACCAGTCTATGATGCCTATTCGACATCTAGACTTTCCAACAAAATCCAATAAGATGTTTCTCGTGTGCAGGTGTGTGTGCATCCACCTTCCTGCGTGCAGTCACCCAAACCATCCACAAGTGCATGGATGATATGGAGGAGATTCTCACAAAAGACATTGATTTGAGCAATATCTTCCTTCTCCAATGTAGCTTAAACTTCCCCGCTTAGTGTGGCCATCAAATCTGCTCCTCCTCTTAGAACATGGTGGAAGTAGCGTGTGAACCTGCCCTAGTCCATTGGTAGAATTTGAGGAACTTCAACAAGCTACCACCATTAAAGTATGGCATGATGGTCCACATTGGCTCTTCTCAGGTTGCTGCAATCACATGTACAAGGACTGGGTGTAAAATCTGTGTGAGTTGTTCTCTCCTTGCTTCTTGCGTATGTGTCCCAATATTGCCCTTCTACTTCTTTCCGGCATATTCCACATGATATGGCAACCCTGCAGCTCCTACCAATCACACTTTAAAAACAGTGCCATAGGATCCTGAGCCAATTTTCTCACCAACTTGGATCTCCCTCTCTATGACATAGGCCAAGATTGACACTCTGTCTATGTTATTAGCCATGTGTTGTGCCCTTTGAACCCCATCACCTCTCAATGGTTGAGGGGGTATAGAGGCTGGTTGCTCTTCACTTGCAGCCAAGGACGTAGCTCGCCCATAATCTGTTGCAGCCTTCTTTTCCCAGCTCTTAGCCACTATGACATGGCGATCTGACGCAATGACCTTACTCTTGTGCTTGGCCCATACACACGTCCATTGTGTTAATTTGAAGACATCAAACTCTTGTGCAAGAGTACGGTCTACATTGCATGCTTCGTTGAAGCGAATCTCTGCATTCCCAATAAAGCTATCAACCCAAAGCATGGCATCTATCTCCCATGGCACCCGGCTAGATAGGGTTGATTCTATATCACTCTCCTCCATGTTGCACACTCTAATACAAAAGGCATCCCAAATGCTTCTCATCACTCTCTTGTGCTTGAGCACCCTTACTTAGCTCTTCCCCTACTGTTCGCTTAGTGCCATTGGTTGAGGCCATGCTTGCAATTAGATCTTACTATGTGTGTGCGGAAAGCTTTCTTGCTTGACACTAGAAAATAGTTGCACTTGCCACACAACACGGATGCGTCAATTTTACGAGAAAAAATCTATGAGCAAGTTTATCCGAGTGTGTTTTTCAAGAGATTTAAAAAATTGTATTTCTTTAGGAAACATGGTTTTTACACTTTTATTTTCACTAGAACTAGATCCTTTTATCATAAAAATATATAGACTAGTCACTCATTCATTTTAATGTAACATAAATTTTCTTATTCATAGACATCCCTTTGTACCCATGTTATTACCTTTAAAAAGTATTGAAAAATAATTCCTTTAAGAAACATCCCTTATAATCATTGTCAATGTAATAATATTATACAAATACAATTACTTATTAAACACATTTATATCATATGACAAGAGCTTTCTAGTGCTTTTATAGCATATATAACAAGATATTTATGGATTTGTTTCTAAAGAAGTTTAAATTACTATAAATAAGTATTAGCTTGGACTTATATATCACTCTCATAAAATACATGTAATGTTTAATACTATATCTACAAGATTTTTCAAAATTTAACCCCATAGATTTGCTCAAATGGGAGCTTCCGATCAATTTGAGTGGTTGAGTGACTATATTTGGACATTAGATGTGAAATTTATGTCACTTTTTAAAGTGTTGTCCAAGGTAGTTTTGCCAGCGAAACTACCTTGGAAGACGTACTTCAAAGGGGTTTCAGTGGTGGCGAAACTACCTTGATGACTTATTTCAATGAGGTTTATTTGGAGAAACCCTTTCATGAACATAGGTTGAGAGAGGGTTTTCAATGTCACCCCTTATTAAGTAAAAGTTGTAAGAAGGATCATAACGAAATTTCATAGAGAAGTCTAGTCTACATGTGGGTTTCTTCAAAAGCTAATCCCATTATGTTACTCACCATTCCCAAAGAATCATGTAAAGATTTGTGTATAAAATAGGCATTGCTATAATACTTGGTATATTTCTAAGTGAAACTATGTTTTCTTCCGATCCATTTTTGCCATATTTTTACATAGTTGGAAGCTTGTTTTCCCCCTTCGCTCTAACGCTCAAACAATTTCGCTCAAAAAATGGTTGTCCCCCACATAATAGTGAGCAGGCAGGCATCTGACAATAACTCCTACCCTATGCATTCTTAATTTTTTTAATTACATGAAATGCAAATGAGTTATCATGCTGCATGCATTAATGTAAAAGTTTGAAGATTAATAACTTTCAATGCAACAAATGATTCTTTCAATGCACACATGCAACAAATGATTCTTTCAATGCATGCACGCATCAAATTATTGTTTCACTGCACGCATGCAACAAATGATTCTTTCAATGCATGCATGCAACAAATTATTCTTTCACTGCATGCATGCAACAAATGATTCTTTCAATGCACTCATGCAACAAATTATTCTTTCAATGCATGCATGCAACAATGCAAGGTAATTTCTTAAAATTTTTGATGAAAAAAGCCCCCCCTTGAAGATCCAAGGAAACCTAGTTCTAGGTCGTGGTTCCAACTAGCCCCCCATCCTATTCAGGACACGGGACCAGGAACCACTTCCTCGACCAAGGCCCTCGGCTAAGACTTGGAGTGAGGAGGATTTTTACCTCTTCTCAATCCACTGATAGTGAAAATAAAAGCGGCAATTGGCATATATTTTGGGGCAGTAGTACTACCACCAGTAGTTGAAGGATTACCCACAACAACACAATGCATCCATAGATGCACGTGTACAGACATGTTTCTTGAATTTTTTTTAAAAGTGCAAGCGCGTCTATTTGCATGTCTATTAGTGCATCTACAAACTTGCATCTATAGGCACATCTATATAACAGATAGATGAACCTATAGACACGCCTATAGATGCACTATTAGGCACTCTATAGAAATTTTTTTTAAAAAATAGAAAGACACATGTATAGACGCTCTGCAGAATTTTATTTTAAAAAAAGCATAATTCTGTGTGGTTGAACAGAATGCTGTGTATGATGTGTGGTTGCAGGAATCCCATTTCTACAGTGTGCAATTCAATTCTTACAGCCGACTACAATTTAATTTGCACGATTCCATGCACGTCTATAGCCGATGATTACAATTCCGAATAAAACATTACAACTCCAAAACGTCTACTTCACAAGGCATTCATTGATAGAACATTGCACAAGGAAATTGAATGCCCAAAAAATAAGAGGAGTGTATATTAATTCATAGCCCAAAAAGTGCTTGTATTTACATATAGCAAGAAGCCAAGCCAATGTGGCTTCAAGTACAAAAAATAAGAGGAGTATATATACAAGAGAGGCACAAAGCCAATCCAATGGCTTCAAGTACAAAAAAGAGTAGCTAGCACTAATTCTAGCACTACTTCTACGACTAATCTAAGTCATCCATGTCCTCGCTCCCTTCTTCATCACCTTCTTCATCACCTTCTTTCTTCTCAGTATCCTCGCTTTCTTCCTCCTGAATATCCCCAGGGGCCTGTAAAGGAGGGACAACATGTATCAGTGTATGAAAAATCAAATCTTTATTTACAACATTGACATTATTTAAGTACTTTTAAATACCTTGGGGAGCGCTCCAATAGCCCGGATATACTGTTCCTCAGTAATCAACCCCTCATCATAGAAGTGCCTCCATGTATGTCATCTGCGATGTCCATGATGGTAGGCTCCCTTGGCAGGAGTAGGGTATCTACCCATAATATCAAGCTGCAAGATGACACAATTTGCAAAGGGGTTAGTACAAAGAAACAACCTCCTAATAAACCACATAAACACAATATAATTTGAGATTGATACTTACAAATTGGGATTCCCATGATGCAATACCCATGCTCCAAAATGCACGTTTTGATATTGCTCCATTTGGATCCTTCGTGCCTCCATGTGCTGCAGACTGGGGTCCACCTTCGCTGCCTCCATCGCTTTCTTCCACTCGCGCTTATGAGCGGTGTGGAACTGGCCCCTTGGTAGTTGACCTCCCTCTCTCCTGGCAATCTCAGGTAGTGCCTGCCTCTTAAGCAAAGATCTCTTATTGTGGCAAGTATAATGGTAATCTTTGACTTTGCCCATTTCTTTGTGAACTCAACATTGGAGGGATTGGAATACCTAGAGCGTATAGCATTGATGGTATCATCAGCCAAACTTTTTTTCTAGTCTTTGAATGGAATAAAGCAATCTCTATAGTTGTTATTAAAACTACAGAGCACATGAAGGCCATGATGTCCCTCCCTCGCATCCATCAAGATGCCACCTGTCATAGTGATGTCATAGAAGATCGTACCATCACCCTCTGGGTGATGCTGATTTCGATGAGCATAGTAGCACAAGTAGTAGTGGGTTGAATGTATTTGTAGATCTCAACATTGGTTTGGATATTGAAGTAGATAGTTTGGTAAGGGTTGATCTCATTGAGGATGAGATCCCATCATTGATATTGACAAAACTATTTTATATATTGTCTCATTCTCCTCACCTCACTTAATTTTTGTATATGTGGGTTTGCCAAAAAACATATTATCGTGTGACACATGCATAGCATTGATATTTTAAAAAAATCATGTGCTTTGGTAATCATGGGCAATGTTTGGAAAGCAGTGATGCACATTTATTAGCCTGAAAAAAAATTTCACTCTCTATTGCGCGTTTATAAACGCGTCTGAAACACAATGTAGACATGCTCGTATTTTTACTAATTCTATCTGCGCCTATAGACGTGTCCGCTATTTTGCACATCTATTAGGTGCATCTATAGTTGCTTTGTCTTGTTGCGTACCGCCAGTAGTAGTAGTAGTAGTAGTAGTACCGGTGGTAAGTAGCATAATACCACTGGTAGTGCTACTACTACCGGTGGTAGTAAAAATACCAGCGGTATGGTTAATACTACCACCGGTATTATTGTGTAAAACTACCGGCGGTAGTATGAGAACTACCGTCGATACCAAGATACTGCCGATAGTGTCCCTACTACCACCGGTCTCTATCCGGTTTCCAGGTCAGGGCCACCTAATAGCATAAAGGCATGATTGTATCCATGAATGTGTGAAATACATCATCACGACACGTAATCACAAGAAAATTCATGTGATTATGCAAATATGCAATCCTTGCAGCTCACCGTTGAGACTACACTCTGTGTGTGTGTGTGTGTATGTGTGTGTGTGTGTGTGTGTGCGTGTGCGTGTGGCATTGTGAGGCATTTAGGGTATCCCATTGGCTAGAATATTACCCCTCAACAACAGCTTAAATGGGTGCTTCAAAAGATTAATAAGAAGCTGGAATATTGGCACTTGTCAACTTGGCCTTTACATGTTCGACTTCGGATAGTGCAGTCTATCATTATAGCATATGTGCAATTTTATTTGCCTCTTCTTCACTGGTCTTTTAGGCATTTGGCTTCCTATGTGTCCCAGGCTATGGAGATATTTTGGAAAAGTAAATCTCACAAGAAGGCTTTGCGACTTCTTCCCATGCAGTCTGTTTGTTCTCCTACGACTCATGGGGGACTCAATATTCTCAATCTTCAATTTCATATGTTGGCAAGAAAGAGCACTATGATTTTTGTTTTTTTTTCAGCAAAAACAACCATGGGCTATTATGTTAGCAGCTATGTGTGGAAACACAAAGTCTCATGCATATGGGCATTGGATTATAACAGATCACTGGGAAGCAGTAATGACTACATTTCACGGGAAAATTCCTAGCTGTCCTATTTCTATTGCTTTTATTCATGATTGGAAGAGAATTCTCTCTTACGCTAAATGGTCAGGTGCTTCCTCCCATCATGGTAATTCTCTTCGTTTGGAAAGTATCCATTGGAGCAAGGTATTTGATTCGCCACTTGCTTTGCAGGCACCTATTAAAGCATATAATCTTATGAAATTGGGCATAAGATTTGTTGGAGATGTGGTGGATCAACATGATTATGTGCTCTCATTTCCACAAGCTTGCAAGACATTCCCCTTGGGTCTACATCATAGGCCCATTTGGAGGCTACTTACATCTATGTTGCAGCCTTTTGTTCCTGTTCCTCCATTTGTACAAGACAGATTACTGGACTAGAATCTGACTTCCTTGTCTCCTGCTACCCGTTCACTTTCAATGCATAATTTGACATCCTCGATGGTCTACAGATTTCTTCTTCCACCGCCATGGATTGATAAGCATGCCAACACTCTTTGGAATTTGGATAGGCCTTTATCTTGGTGGCAATCAAAACTCAAGAAAATTTGGAAAGCTAAATTGCCATTGAAACAGAGGCTTTTCTTTTGGAGATGTATAGTGGGAGCTTTTTCCATTGGGGTGAAATTGGAAGCACGTCGTATTGCTTCCTCTTCCTGCCCCCGTTGCTCTCATCATCGTGAGACAGTTCCCCATTTGTTATGGTCTTGCCCGCACTCTCGGATATTGATCACTCATGTTTCTCATTTGCTGCGGCTTCGGTTTCCCTCTATCAGATTCGGGAAACTCTTCTGGATGTTTGGATGCTTCTCATCTCAGATGTCTCCATTTCTCCTTTTCTTTCACTGGGCTCATTTTTGGGTACTATGGACTATTTGGACATAGAGATGGCATTTTAGGATGGGACAAAAGTTCCCCCGGGCATATGCTTTCTTCAGAATGTCCCTCAAGCAATCTTTATATGATAGTTATACTGTGAGGGATTTGGATGCTACTAGCCTTGAAGTGTTTTCTCACTATTTTTGAGTGCTTCCATTAGGCTCTCTTTTGATTTTATGTTAATTTTATAGTCACTGGTTTCACCAAAAAAAAAAAAAAAAAAGTGTGTGTGTGTGTGTGTGTGTGTGTGTGTGTGTCTGAGTGAGAGAGAGAGAGAGATTTACTTAGCGATGCCAAGGAGCAAAATGGAAGCATCCGAAGTGATTCTACTGCTAGGATCACACACACACACACACGGCAACACGAACTACAGCTTGAACGAAAGAGAGAGAGAGAGCGCGCGCGCTAGCTTCTGGCACACGAGTGTGGTTTGTGTGAGTCCATTTAACACACGCATTGTAATGACAACCATTTTAAGACAAAGTTTACTTAACATTATACAACGACTGCTCGCGGTAACGCGATCAGATTTATGGCACCCACTAAATGTTTATGGCTTAGTGTCTGCCGGCAGATCAGCATTCACCCAAATTCATCTCAAGAGAGAATCAACCATAAAATCGGTTTCTGGGGTCCATCTCTATATCCAGGATTCATCAGAAACGCCGTAACAGCCAGATTAATTATGGTTGATGATTGGAGATGTCTCTATATCCAGGCTTCATCAGAAACGCCGTAACAGCCAGATTTGCATGAGAAACTTTGCATAGATATTCTTCAGGTGATTGATGCAAGCATTTACCCCATTTGTTGACTGTTCTCAGATGGGTCAGAAAAAGGGCATTGTATCGCTCATTTTGTGCATGTAGTGCCCGAGAGGACGCCTCAGGCTAACATTTTGATCTCAGGCAGGGCGGAGGAATTTACGCGGGCACGCTAAAATATACGATGGATTATGTTGATACGGATACAGCGTCATTCCGAATTCGAATTCCAGTGGTTGAGTGCAGGTTCTCATACGATTGTCTGTAATTCTAACCGACGGCCACGCAAATGATACGTTCACCAGAATTCCAGTATGAGATGCAATGGGCAGAAAAAACAGCGGGATTCGATGATACGTGCACCAGAATTCCGCTAGGATACCGGAATGATCTAGATCTACCAGAGATTCAAAGAATTTGCGCATCCTGATGATCTCACATAACTCAGAAATGCGCCAAAGATTGAGACGGAATTAGTCTGATCGTGTAGAAGACGAGAAACTTGCAGGAAGGATCACGCAACACTAGCATGCAATTGCTTGAGCGAGCCAATGGCCGTCTAAAATGCTGACGAAGGGCCATGCAATATGAACCTATGCGCAGCAGCCTGCACGCATGGCCAGACACGGTGCAGCGACTATGGAGGCTGCGGAGAGAACATTGGGAAGGGTTGCAAAGATCGGCAGGGCAACATCATGTGGACGTGCCCTTCGTCCCTCTTCCACCACCTGCCGGCAGAGCTTCTCCATCGAAAATCAGAGCTTCCCCATCCAAAATCAGAGTTTCCGAGAACCAATCTCCTTATCAGCACAATCTACATCGCAGAAGAGATGCATCCATCAAACCACAACCTTCGCAACAAGCTCTCGATGCTGGGCAACACCATGTCTGGAAGAAGAAAGCAGCCACAGATCATCATGCGAAATGGATGGAATCCAAAGCACAACCTTGTACACGCGATGGAAATTTTGTTACCCGACGGAGGCAATCATCGCCGGTGGAGACTCAGGAAGAATGCCAACTTCTGCCGTCATCACAGCCCGTGAAATTGCACTCGACTTCCGCAGGCAAGGCATCATATTGTCCTAAACACGTTAGCTTGCATCTCTTTTCTGCATGCAAAACCGATAAGAATGCGCCTGTTTTCGAATATGGCATGGAAACGAACAGTGCCATTTAGAACGGTTCAACTGCTATGACATTGGACGATGCAAAACTGTAGCAATTTCACGCCTACAAAATCGCCAACTCCGTTTTCTTTCCCGTTTTCTTTCAAACATTTCCGCTTCTGATTCTCCCTGACTTGGCTACGCGGCAGCATGGAGGGAGCGAGTGCTGCCGGTACCTTCGCGATTGCTCAGCGAAACGGATTCTCAATCGATCAAGGGCTTGGTAAACAGAGGCGTGGAATCGTACTTGCACGAATTAAGGCAAACATCCCATGTCTACAAAAATTTCAAGCCTCCCAAGCCCTCCCCACGTATGTCCGGAGCGCATAACTTCAGGCCACCGAATCTGGGTGAGCAACTCCCTTGCGCTTGCACAAGCGATTTTGAGTCACCTGAATGTCTGTAGTGAGAATGAGTACGTCAGAAGCTTGGACTTATAATCAAACTATGCATTAGTATTGATGAATCTGCGGTGCTTGCAGGCCGAGCGGCGCTTGAAGATTGGATGAGAAAGCACCGACGGAGTCGAAGAACTTCCTCCAGAGCTTCCAGCTACAATATCGCATTTGGTAGGAGCAATTGCGCCGGTAATTCAAGAAGGCGAAGCAGTCCATCGAATGCTGAAACCACAGCGGTATCGACGGGCGCATTTTTGAAATGTCTTCGTGGGAAACTGAGTGAGTTCCACATTATCCTGCGAATAACATGAAGCAACGTTATGAATTGTTAAAAGTAAGATGCAAACCAACTGGATTAACAAGCAATGCTATGAATTCTTTGAAGTAATATGCAAACTAACTGATGAAATGCTTCGAAATTTCGAACAGATGCGAGAAGAGAAGTCTTGAAAGCCATCCAGGACTACCATATCAATTCCCAGGCCAGAGCGCAGCTTGAAAGGCGAGCAGGTAATAATCCTGACCTTATCAACAGAAATTTACAATTAAACAGAAGCATACAATTCAACAACTCATTCATCTGCGTTTTTTCTGCTTCATAGATTCATTATGATCATTTCTACTCAATCAACAGAAATATAGAATTCAACAGAAACATAGAATTCAACAACTTGTTCATCTCGGTTGCTCATCTGATCTCTCTGCTTCATAGCGTTTCTACTCGATCAACAGAATCAACAGAAACATACAATTCAACAACTCATTCATTTCAGTTGATCCTCTGGTTTCTCTGCTTCATAATAGATTCATTATAATTTCTTTTACTCAATCAACAGAATCTGTTCAGCGACTCATCACCCAAAACTATTTAATGTACTTTTTCAACTCGGCAACTCATTCGTCCATTCTACTTCATAGATCAATAAATGGTTGCGATTGTATGCCAAGTCCTTCCTCTAGACTCTACATACCTACGTGATATTGGAAGTAAATATTGCAAATTATGAATTAGGTCATCATATGCTTCAATAAGGGTATGCATGAAGTGGATTATGTACATTTCCCGATCCCATTATCTCAGTCTTTATGTGACTTCACTTTTAGCTATGTAACATACTCACACATTTGTGAAGGTGCATAAGTGCTGAATAAGTCACCCATTGTTACAGATTTTCTATCATTATGGGTCGTTTCTTTATAGCAGTTCAAACTTTGTGATGGCCACATGGCAACACAAGGGTCGTTTAAAGTTTTAGGCCCTAGTACCTAGGTATTGATGGTTTGTGCATGTATGGTAGATGACTTTGAGAGAGAAAAAAAGGAGCGCGCTTTGAAGAAGGCAATAGCTGAACGAGAGGCAGCTCTTAGAAGGAAGACTCGCCTTATGAGCTATCGGTTCTCTTATGCGTCACACCTACACCTTCACCCTTGATATTCTATTGTCTCATGTTGTATACTCTTTCTTGTTTCACATCAAGTGCACTTCCGTTATTTTCTTGTTTCACATCAAGTGCACTTCTTTTCTTTTTTTGTTTGCTCCCACTGCGATACCTTTCTTTATGATAATCATGAGTTTGGGTGCATGTTCACGTGATTATATAAGCTTTAAACTAATGTTTTGATTTGGTGATAATGACTTGATGCCCTAGTAAACTCTAAATGATGCCAAGGTGTCATCTTTCCAACAATAAAATACTTTAATGAACATAAATTATTGTTGAATCATCTGTAAAATGTAGCCATATATACACTTTAAAATGGAGCCATGGCCCGAGCATGGCCCATATATACACTTTAAAATGGAGCCATATATACACTTTAAAAGTAGTAATTTTGATTTTTTCAAGAAACTTTGAAATGACCTTGCATGATATTTAAAATGTGTTTCTTGATTTATGAATCTCATACTTGATGCTCAAGGGGTGCCAGCTACCAACAAACCCTTTTTATCACATGCGCTTAAAGGGTACTTAAAGAACCCCTCAACTAAAATTTCCCCCCAATTAAACTACTTGTGAACTAATGGATTTATTTATGAAATTGGATTTTAAAAAACCTCCTATTATTGTAATGCTGTTAAATCTTTTTCAAAAGTTGGAATTAAAATACCTCTACTTTTGAATGCATGTGCTACACTAAAATTCCTAGAGGTAAACCCCCCGAGACTTGATGCTACTTTATATATGGCCTACATTGGATACATATGCTTAGCCCATTGCCTTTACAAAGATTAGTAAATTTCTTCAAAAATATAAAGGGGTTGGTCGATGGACTCACAAAATACCATGTAGGCATAGGTTCATGAGGATAAAATACCATTTATAAAACGTGGATGAATGTAACCTAATATAGAAAGAGTAGGTTAATGACTACCCATTGCTATTCTACCAATTACTTCACAGTCATGCAATACTTCACGGTCATGCAAGGTGAGGAATCAAGGAATCCCATTGGAAAAACGTGGATGAATGTAACCTAATATGTAAAGAGTAGGTTAGTGATTATCCATCACTATTTTACTAGCTACTTCATGGTCAAGGCAAGGTGAGGAATTGAGAAGAAAACAAGAGCTAGAGTGTCTAGCTAATGGATCACGTGTCATATTTTGACTTACTCAATAGATTTTACACACACGTGCGCGCGCACGTAGGCAATGAGTAGAGCCCTTATTATGTAAGTGTATGGCTCCTAGTTATTTGCAACACACAGCATGTATTGCCCTCATAATGACCTTCCCAACTAGATGTGTGATTAACAAAGATGATCTAGATCATATTGGTTTTGTGATGCTATTATATGTTTATTGTTTTAGATTTAGAGAGTTGAGTAGAGTCAGTTAATATTTGAGTGTGGTTTCCATATTTATATGGTTGATTGTATCACTTTGATAATGATCTCAATCAGATGTGTGATTAACAAAGATGATGATTTGTACCATTTTATATGTGTACTCCTTTAGCTTTAGGATGTGCATAGTAGTTTGGTATTTAAAGGCAAGTCTATTAATAGGTAGCTGTGTAGAAAATAATAATTGTGTTATGTTTTTTTGTGACTTGTGAGTGGAATATAAAAATAAGGTTTGAAACACTCGCTCAGGGATTTAAAAAGTACGTTTTTAAAATAAAAATGTGTACTTTTCAATTCAAGAATGCAGCCTAATGCACTAAACGCCAAAAAATGTGGTTCATTACACCGGCTATCGACCAAGAGCATGCTGTGCAGTTTGTAATATTATTGCACAATATGATGTCTGGATTACCATGCGGTATCGAGTCATACCAAGCGGTATGAGCTACCCCGCATGGTCCTGCATCAATACCATGCGATTTTGTTTAGGGTCCTACGAGACACTGCATGGTAACCCACCTACACCATGCGATAGATGTCATATGGGCACGTGTGCCATCGTGGATCGTCTGATTTAAAATGATATGCAATCTCAAATGTTGACATACCGCATGGTGTGCGAAGGTACCGTGCAGTGTAGTGGCGAAATCCTATAAAAGGACCCCGCCCTTGCCATTATCGCCCTGCTAATTACTTGTCGATTTCTACCACAATCTCTCCTGATTCTTTGGTTGAGTTTCTATAGCCTTTAGTGTCGATCGGTCACGGGCCAGGTGATGACCTGCCTTGGCCAGTCGGATTCACATTGCCATGGCTGACCGTCAGTAGGTTGTTTGAGAGAGAGAGAGAGAGAGAGAGAGAGAGAGAGAGTAAAAGAGAGAGAGGGAAAGAGAGAGAGGGAGAATAAAAGAGAGACAGGGAAAGAGAGAGAGGGAGAGTAAAAGAAAGAGAGAGGGAGAGATTCCTGTTTATTACCAGTCAGGCCAGGAGTTTATCCGCTTCGATCGATCAGATTCACCTCGCCTCGATTTATGTTTGTAATAGTAAAGATCGAAGCTGGGTGCTAGCTCAGATCTACCAATCGGTTCCCACCGCTTCGATCTTCTTATATATCATATCTGTCTATGTACATATGTGTTAGTAGAGCCGGGTTTTATCTGGATGATGGCCCACTTTTGTCGGTCGGTTCATCCCGATAAAACTCTTCCCAACCGGATGTGTGATTGGCAAAGCTAATCTAGCATTGTAAATTCGCATGTGTATTTTAGATGTTCTTTATTTTGAAGTTTGAGCACTTACAAAACGATTGTTGCATGCACTAGATCAGTACACACCCATCCTTGATGGCAACACAAGAGCGGTTGAAGACTGAGATTCAGATGCTTGTCCATATGACAACGATTGAACACTTAATAGGATTGAGTGATGAACAAATCCATGCCCATGCAAGCTCAAAATTTTTACACGATCGAATGGTATCCCGAATATTTGACCTTATGTACATGAGTTGGCCTAGTTGTGGTCCGAATGGCATGGTAGGATGTTAAAGTGATACTTGATCAATTTATCCCTCGAGTGTTTTGGAGATCCAGTAGGATAATGGGAATTATATAAAAAGGTGAGCAATGAAACCTTGCTTGTCAATGGAGAGAATAAGCTTGCATTGTGGACAATTGAATGGAAGGTGTCACAGATTTCGAATCATAGAAAAAATGCAAACGAGAAAGGGTCCGTTGGAAATGCAACAACCAGTGCCCTGGTCCATATGACCAAGATGGCTAGTGGAGACAATCAAATGCTGATTCAGCAAAAGCTAAGGGAGAGCAAAGATAGAACTATGTACTGCATTTGCCGACATGTGCTCCCACACAGTACACTTTCCATTGCAAACGTTGACCTTGCACGAACCAGTGGGTAAGGGAGGAGAAGGGAAGGTATTCAAGATACAAGTTGCAGGTGTCCCAGGTCTTAGTCCAACATTGTGGTATGCTAGCAAGAAGAGTAATAGAGATAATGCCCATGCTCATCTGGCACTAAAGAATGAGCTAGTGATGACAGTTGTCCATAGAGCTATCTGTTGAGTATTAAGGTACTCACACACCCAAGAGATCTGGGTTGTCACTCTGTTTTTCAATAGTAGAAGCATGCACAATATGCTGATGTGTCTCCCACAGCATTGCGGGACATATGTGAGATGGGTTATGTTGGGATAAGTATAGTCAAGGGCTTGCTCTAAGGTACATGTATGAATCTAGGGGAGTCACATGTGTGTGTGTGTGTTGTAGAGACACATCTAGTGCCATGATGTGTCTAGTGTGTGACCTAAGTGATGATGTAAGCCAAAGGCCCCCACATGGGAGGTTCCTTTGATTTAGGCCAGTCCCATTGATGTAAGGGCTGATTGCCAGTGATTTAGGGGAGGTGCCTACACCATCCTCTCTTTCTATAAAATGGAGGTCATTCCTTCATTCTAATACATGTATTTTGCCTCACTTGTGCTCTCACTCTTTGTGCCATGATGCATCTCTTCTATCCCACACTCTTCTACATTTGGTATCAAAGCTCATAGGCTTTGTAGAACTAATTTTGGTAGTGCCACCTCATCATCTTCTCCAACACCTCTTTTGGAGCTTTCTTCCTACTTTCTTCTCAAAAATGGCTTAGCTCTATTCTCCCTATTCCTTGTGACTTTTGCAAGGCCCTTCTAGCTAGAGTTTCTGTGAAGATAGTGGGAGAGAGGGAAGGAGTCTCACTTGCGGCTTTCTCACATACACAATGGGGGAATACACACAAAGGTGGAGGCTAAAAACAGTTTTCCTCTTCTTAGTTGTGAAAGCCAAAAAAACTCTAGTACAAAGAAATAGGAGAACCCTATATGTGGGTCTCAAACCAAACTCAGCTAACTAAGATGGCATACTAACTGAGCCATGAACTAGAGTAGATAAGGATAGCTGTCATCCAGCCATTATTCATGGGCGGTGTACCAACCGCATCTGCAGCTAACAAGTCGGTGACATAAATGCACAATGGTCACCCTGGCATATCACGAGTGGAGCTCGATATCTCAACACTCCCCCTCGAGCTCAATCCCAATTTCTGCACACCAAGCAGGTCTCTGAACTTGCGCAACTTCTCTACGCCCAATGCCTTCGTGAATATGTCAGCTACTTGATCCTCTGTGCTGACATAAACTAGATCAATAAGACCTAGTAAAACCTTCTCCCGCACATAGTGATAATGCACCTCAATGTGCTTTGTCCTAGCATGATAGACTGGGTTATTTGCCATGTGTATACTACTCATGTTGTCACAATAAATGACAACTGGCCCATCTGGATGCATATCATAGAGTAGCTTATGCAACCAAGCTACCTCATATGCAGCCATTGCTGCACCCCTGTACTCAGCCTCTGTGCTCGACAAGGCAACTGTAGGCTGTTTCTTGCTGCTCCAAGTGACTGCAGCACTCCCAAAAGAGAACATATATCCACTGGTAGATCGTCTATCAGAAATACTACCAGCCCAATCAGCATCAGTGTATCCATGCAGCTGTATCTGAACCCCAGCCTCATAAAATAGTCCATACTGCAATGTGGACTTCACATACCTGAGTATGCGTCTAGCCGCATCCAAATGTGGTTTCCTTAGAGCCTACATAAACTGACTTACCAATCCAATAGAGCATAGCTCAAATATGGCGTGGTAATAGTCATATAAATTAAACTTCCTACTATGTGTCTGTACATAGTAGGGTCTTCCAGAAGCTCACATGCATCTGCACTCAGCTTCACATTTTGCTCCAAAGGAACTGAAATAGGCTTATAGCCTGTCATCCCATATTTGGATAGCATGTCCAATCCATACTGCCTCTGCAAGAGCTGTATCCCACTTGGTGATCTAATCACCTCAATGCCCAAGAAATAACGCAGCTCTCCCAAATCCTTCATCTCAAACTTCTGCTTCAATAGCATTTTCACATGAAGAATATCTTCGTCACTATCACCTGTGATGATCAAATCATCAACATAAATGACAAGCAGCATAATACCTTTCTCTATTTTTCTCACATAAAGTGAGAAATCTGCCTTGGAAATCTGAAAGCCAATAGTGACAAGATACTGTCCTATCTTGTCAAACCATGCTCTAGGTGCTTGCTTGAAGCCATACAAGGCTTTCTTCAACCTGCAGACAAACTCAGGATGAATAGCATGAACATAACCTGGTGGCTGCTCCATAAAGACCTCTTCTTGCAAATCACCATGCAAGAAGGCATTCTTTACATCCATCTGATGTAGAGACCATCCCTTTGATGCAGCCATAGCAACGACTGCTCTTACAGTTGCCATCCTTGCAACCGGACTGAATGTTTCTTCATAATCAATGCCATATGTCTGTGCATACCCCTTGACTACTAATCTTGCCTTGTATCTGTTCACAGAACCATCTGCATTGTGCTTCACCTTATAAACCCACTTACAACCAATTGCATTCTTGTCTTTAGGCAAAGGCACCAATTCCCATGTAGCATTTGCTTCCAAGGCATCCATTTCTTCATCCATGGCTTTCTCCCATTTTTCTTTTCCCATGGCTTGCTCAAAAGAAGTGGGTTCTGGTTCCTGTATCACTTTGACCATATAGGCATAGTGAATGGCTGTAAATCCATCATATTTCAGCCTATCCACAGGATATCTAGCTCTGGTAGACCTACGCAAAATAGGCTCACTACCAGCTGCTCTCAAAACATCTCTGGTCTTCCTTACTCCAGGTGTAACAACAGAAGGAATACCCAACTCATCATCAATGCTTTGTTCTGAGCCACTGGATTCACCATCCACATAAGAGTGACCTGCATTCACATCAAACATGGGCTGATCTACCTTCTCTTTTCCTTTTCGTGATACCTGCATACCACTATCTACATTGCTTTGAGGAGATTCTCCTGATCTCAATCTGCCTGTCCATGGCGAAGTATGTGAACCACTACTAGAGGACATTGTAGGTCCGCTAATATTTTGTGATTGCTGCTGCTGTGAATTCTGTGCAGCATTACCATTTTGTGCATCTACATCAATCATCACATTTACTGGTTTATACCAGCTACTCATCTCATCAAAAACAACATCTCTGCTCACTATAAACTTACGAGTAGAAGGTTTATAGCCTCTATACCCTTTCTGCTGCATAGAATAACCAATAAAGATGCACTTCTCAGCTTTTGGATCTAACTTGGACCTCAACTCATTTGGCACATGAACATAGGCAATGCAACCAAAAATTTTCAAATGAGAAATATCTGGTTTCCTACCAGTATACATCTCCTCTGGCGTCATGCCATGTATTGCTGCTGCGGGAGTCCTGTTCATTATGTAAACTGCTGTAGCAACTGCTTCAGTCCAATAATAATCTGGAAGGTCTTTTTCATTTAGCATGGCCCGAGATACCTCTTCAATATGCCTGTTTTTCCTTTTTGCAAGTCCATTTTGCTGTGGGGTATCACTGCATGAATATTGCTGCTTTATGCCATGCTCCTACAGGAACCTTGCAAACTCATTTGAGAGGTACTCTCCCCCTCCATCTGACCTTAGGCATTTTATTTGCAAGCCTGTTTCTTTTTCAACCATAGCTTTAAAAGCTTTGAAGTGCCCAAACACTTCACTTTTCTTTTTCATAAAATACACCCAAACTTTTCTACTGTAGTCATCAATAAAAGTGACAAAATAATGACAGCCTCCAATAGATGCAGCTTTAGTAGTCCACACATCAGAGTGGATTAATTCCAATGACTTCTTACTCTCTTGAACATGCCTAGGAAATGGTTTTCTTGCCTGTTTTCCAAATTGACAGGCTTCACATACCTTATGCATTTCTGCAACCTTGAATTTAGGCAATCCTGCAACAATATTTTGGGCAGGTTTAAGTCGATGTACATTAACATGACCAATGTGTTTATGCCAGATATCAATATCTGCAACTACACCGGTCCCATGTGCAAACATTGCTGCACTCAATTCAGGCATGTCCGCATCCAACGTAAACATCCTGCCCTTCTTCTTTCCTTTTGCTATCAAGCGACCGTTATTTTTCATGTCCTCAACAAAGCATCCATGAGGATTAAATCTGACCTGCAAGCCCTACTCAACCATTTGACCAACAGAAACTAGGTTCTTGGTGATGTTCGGGACATGAAATACATTAGACAGGTATTTCTTTTTCCCATCCTACATAGACAAAGGAATTTTACCAATCTGCACAAAAGGATGTGCAGTATCATCACCAGTCTCCACAAATCCTAGTCTTTCCATTTTCCTTGCATCCTGCATCCATTCTGCATGACCTGTCATGTGGTTTGACGCACCTGAGTCAACATACCACACATCATTTCTTTCTTCTATACTTGTCACAGAATTGGTCATGTGTTGCACCTTAAATAGATGCTCATTTCTGTCATCACCCTGTCTACTAGAAGATGCATAATTGCCTTGCTGCAATTTTCCATTCATAATGTCATTCTACTTTTTGTAGGAGTCTTTAGCCATATGACCCATTTTACCACAATAGTAGCATTCAACATTGTTGTTTGCATTTTGACCTCTCTGCCATCCACCATGACCTCTTTGGCTCCCCCTCCCTCTAGAGTTACCACGTCCTCCTCCAAAGGACTGGTTTTCTTGAGTTTGCTGCATATTCTAATTTCTACCACGGCCTCCAGATCGGCCTCCTCTACCTCTGCCTATACCTCTTCCAGCATTTGAGTAGAATACAGTTTCTTTCGAAGTTCCTCCTGAAGAAGATGCATCACCATTTCTCTGCTCTTCAGAAATTAGAAGAGCAAACAACTCCTCAAAATCAGGAAATTTTTCACGGACGGCAATGGATGTCCGGAACTGTGCATAATCCTTTCCTAGACCAAATGTTCAAGGTCATAAAAACTAGATCATCATCTTCCACTGGCAACCCAATGGAAGCAAGTGCATCTGCAATTTTCTTCACCTTCATGTGGTAGTCATTGATGCTCATATTTTCTCTCTACACATTGTGCAACTCCTGCTTGAGCTGCATTTTCTTGGCTTGCGTATTTGTGCTGACATTTTTGCCAAAGTATCCCATGCCTCCTTTGGCATACTTGCATCCTGAATATGCACAATCATAGGATCCGAAATACTGATAAACAACCAGTACATAACTTTTCTGGCTCTCTCGCCACACCGCGAAGGGTGTCTCAATCTGAGACAGTGCACTCTTGCACTTCCGGCTGTGCTACCTGCAGAGATTTTCTCCCAAACTCAAAAAAGAAAAGCAACACTGGTCCTCTTACCAGGACACCACGAACTTGGTTTGCTTTCTTGAGCACCTTACCACGAACCAGGCTCTGATACCATGTGAAGACAGTGGGAGAGAGGGAAGGAGTCTCACTTGCGACTTTCTCACATACACAATGGGGGAATACACACAAAGGTGGAGGCTGAAAATAGTTTTCCTCTTCTTAGTTGTGAAAGCCAAAAGAACTCTAGTACAAAGAAATAGGAGAATCCTATATGTGGGTCTCAAACCAAACTCAGCTAACTAAGGTGGCATACTAACTGAGCCACGAACTACAGTAGATAAGGATAGCTGTCATCCAGCTATTATTCATGGGCGGTGTACCAACCACATCTGCAGCTAACAAGTCAATGATATAAATGCACAACGGTCACCCTGGCATATCACGAGTGGAGCTCGATATCTCAACAGTTTCTACACTATAGGGTGCTCCTCTGGCCTAGAGCATTTCCCTAGATTTGGAGTATTCCACCCACATTGATTCAAGCAAACTCTGACAAAAAAATGTGCAATTATGCTCCTCTACTCAACCATTTCCTGAGCCCTCCTAGCACAAGTTTTTCCATGCCTAGAGCTTGCTGTTGATGAGTTTTGAAGGCCAATGCTTGCTGGAGCAAGGAGAAATCAAAGAAAAGACAGTCAAAGAAGGCGCAACTCTCGCTGACAAAAAGGTGCACTATTTCAGCAATGCTTTGTGGTGAACTTACTTTGATATTCAAGCTTTAGTTTTGTATAGAAATCCCTCTCAAATACCAAAGTATAAATCAGAGAATGCATTTTCAGTTTGAAATTCAGTTGGGATTGATCTCTTGTCAAAATGCCAAGCTGTGAAGGTTCTTCTAATGCTAATCACTTGACGAAGACTACAAGAAGGACAAAATTCAAAGTGAAGAAGACCCCAGCCAAGAAACTTTGGGAGAAGCCAACAGGGTATGAATATGCTAAACAATTAGGATTCTCTGCATTTATCTCTAGCAATCTACATTTGTTTGGTGAGGGAGATTTCTTTGTTCCACAAGATTAGTCATTTTGTAAGAGAGTAGATACTGCCTAACAAAGGTAAGACCCTCTCATGGCTACTTATAAAATTGACAAGTTCAATGGCCAAAGATTCCATACTTGGCAGATGAAGATAAAGTTTATGCTTATGAAGGAAAATCTATGGGACTTAGTCAAGGAAGGAACTCAAACCTCTCAGGAAGGTGAATCAACTACAACAAAAGGTAAAGGAAAAGCTACTGACTCTACTTCTACACCTGCAGATGCAAAGAGAATTGAGAAAGCCTATGCCATCATTGCATTAGGTTTGGGTGATGACTATGTACACCACATTTTAGATTTGGAATCCCCTGTTGAAGCATGGCACTAGTTAGACATATTGTTTGGTGCTAGCTCTCATACTTCCAAATTAAGTTCTTTGAGCTTAAAATGGAGGGAGATAATGTTGATGCCCATGTCAACACTATGAGAAGTATTATGACACAACTAGCTTTAATTAATTCCCCTGTCATTGAGGATGATGCTATGGCAGTGCTTTTAAAGAGCATGCCTCTGGATTTTGACTATGTGGTTAGTACTTTGAAGAATCTTCCTCAACCCTCATTAGAAGGCATCATTAGTGCCTTACAAGAAGAGGAAAGAAAGAACACTTCAAGAATGGGCAAAATGCATACAGAGGCACTTGCAATAAAGTTTTCAAAGAGCAAGTACAAGGCTTGTAAACATTGTGGGAAGAACAATCACCTTGAGAAGAATTGTTATAGAATCAACCCTTGCTCATATTGTGGAAAGAATAATCACTCTGAAAAATTTTGCAATGAGAAAAAGAGGACTATGACAAATCTGGTTGAAGAGAGAACTCCATCAGCAAAAGAAGCATCCAACTTTGTGGTAGAAGACAAGGACTTTTCCTTTTGAGCAACTTGTCTTTGAATTTTTGTTTATCATCACTTGGTCAAATTTTGAGTTTCTCTACTTGGAGTAGTACTCCAAAAAGAATGCTATGTGTTTTGTCTTTTGTAAATCACCTCTGGTCACCATATGATGTAGGCCATGTGATATGTGTTTGTTCTATACCAGTTTTGTAAACCTTGACCCTTGGGTACCTTTGCTAGCATGAGATCCTAGACATAGATTTATCCTTGACCACCATGAGATGGCCATGTGTGACCACCATGAGATGGCATGAGAAACTATGAGTCTAGATGTATCCTTGACATTGCAAGAGGCAAACCCTTGAGGGGGGGCATGTTGGGATAAGTATGGTCAAGGGCTTGCTCTAAGGTGCATGTGTGCATCTAGGGGAGTCACATGTGTGTGTGTGTGTTTGTGTGTGTGTGTTGTAGAGACACATCTAATGCTATGATGTGTCTAGTGTGTGACCTAAGTGATGATGTAAGCCAAAGGCCCCCACTGGGAGGTTCCTTTAATTTAGGCTAGTCCCACAAATGTAGGGGCTGATTGCCACTAATTTAGGGGAGGTGCCTAACCATCCTCTCTTTCTATAAAATGGAGGTCATTCCTTCATTCTAATACATGGATTTTGCCTCACTTGTGCTCTCACTCTTTGTGCCATGATGCATCTCTTCTATCCCACACTCTTCTACAAGTTAAGACCACACATCCCAAAGAAGAACCTCACTTTGACTGGAACTCTCCACTCACCAGGTTGCAAGCAAGGTTGTTATGTCATAATGGATCATCCATTGCTGTTGCTGCTATTACCAATGGTTTGAAAAAGCAATTCACGAACAAAGATATGTGCACACCGATCTGCAAGCAACCAACTACATGCTGGACTTCACGAGGGATGACAAGTCTGTTTGAGTTGGGATTATTGATTGGGGAAGAAGTCTCCACTAGACCAAAAGTCGATATCCGCAAGACCCGGCTTATGCTCCTCCAAAGGCATTTCCATGGTTAGCACCAAAATTATATGCCAGTACAACTACACGGGCAAATCCCAAGGGCACATGGGCACTAGAGTTAGATTGTTTTGCCGTTGGTTGGCTATTTAGGAAAATTGCCAACTTTCTCATAGATGATGTAAATGCTCTTAGTGACAACTCAGTGAAGGAAGACTTTGCAATCAAGCTCTTGGTTGATTGTGGGAACGCGCTATGTAGGACTGATCCAAAGGATCGACCTACCATGGGAGCAATTTTAACAAAAATCCATAGTTTCAATGTAAACGAGGATGTGGCAATGTGACACATTGAGGAAATGAAGACATGTTGTCGAATATAAGCTACATCTTTTTTTAGCTTGACCCATATGGTCGCAATTTGATTGCCAAAGTTGTAATGTCCTTGAATTGTGCACATGGATTCCAAAATTAGGACCACATGTGTGCTTGGAAAGATTTATAATTTCATCAACGCTAGCATGCATCGCTCCAACTTCCAGCAAATGCAATTGCATATCAAATAAATTGCATTTTAAAAGGTTTTCATTTTGAAAGAATTGTATTTTAAAAGGATTTCATTATAATTGCATTTTAAAAGAATTGCATTTAAAAGGCTCTCATTTTAAAGAATTGCATTTAAAAAAATTGCATTTCAAAAGGATTGCATGTTAAAAGAATTGCAATTGCAACATTTCATTTGATGACAAGAAGAAGTGTGAATTGCAATGTCTCCTTTGCATTTTACTTCCAATTGCAACATTTATCAGACACAACCATACATCACAACAACGTCTCTTCTTCTGAGTCACTAGAATTTGGTTTAGGGTTTGTCAATATAGGGGCATCATGCAAGGGACCTGGAAGATCTATGTGTACCCACTTTTGCATATCACCATCACTGCATACCCCTTTCACATCATCCAGCACCCTACCATTCGCATATAGGTAAACCAGCTTCTTCAATCTTTCTGATGTTAAGTAGTTCCTTGTGCCGGAATGCACAAAACTTATAGTTACTCCAGTTTCGTTCGCTAGATGAGTTGCTACAAGGTTGTGACAACACCTTCATGGCCAAGGCTTGCAAATGAGGCATGGATGCTCCACACTCTTCCCACCATCTCCATGCTGGCATATCTTTCGCTAATTCTTTGATTCTTGGATAGGCAAATAGTCCTTCTCTATTTTAAAAAGTTGAGAGTTCCTTAACAGCAGAGGCATACTTTGTCCTATCCTCAAAGAAATGTCCAAGAAGATCATGCCACAACTACATAATTTGTACATCTGTCTATGTATGGCATTCCCACCATTGCAGATCTAATATATGGGCGGCATAGTGCAAAGAGTTGTGAGCTTGATTCCATCATTTTTGCACCATCTTTTGCAACATGGTCCATTTAGTCATGTTGTATATTCACCTTTGCCTGGCCTTGCATCTTTCTTCAGAACATCCCTCTTAGTAGTCCACCAAGCCATATAAGCACTTCCCATGCTTGGCGCTTTCACATCCAACCTACGGATTGCAAACCAAATTGGCTTCATAGCTTCCACTCCATCAAATAGCCTCTTCCAAAATGCCAGATTATTAACCAATGCCTTTAGGTCTCCGAACTCATTATGAGAGTTGTTTGAGCGTGCCTAGGCTATCCACTCTGCAGCTCCTGTGTTGAATAGGATCTCGGTTACAAGGGCGTACTACTTTAAAAACTGCTCCATCATTATATAGTTTGTGCAAAAACACATTTCACCTGGCTTCAAAAGCTCTAGCGGGTGATTCGCAAGCTGATGATTCCTAAATATACCTAGTAATCACTCATGGTTAAGAAAGTATAACATGACGGAGCCATGTTCATGTCTATATGTACATACTAATAAATCAATAATGTGCAAAAGTTTTGGAAGAAAAATTATCAATTGTCACTTATCAAAAAGCTTTGTCTAGTCTTGAACAATTTTATTTCCCAAATATGTCTTGCATGGAACAATCATTTCACTCACTCTTATTCCACTAGGGCTCAGTAAGTGCGCTAGACCTCAAGATGGAGCAACAATCCAATCATCTTGCCCCCTCCCAACATAATTGGATGGTTATTGATGTGGTAGGATGGTAAATTGTCTTTTCCCACATCCCACTCTTTCTCAAGTAAGCATCTATCTGCACTATGATCTTTCACGACATCATGCTCTATACGCAAAAGTTGGTATTTCACACATGCTAGTGCAGTAGTTAGCACTACTTACATGCACATGGAAGCTCTTTCTCTCATACCCTCTACTTTTAAATCCCAACCATATGACACAGTTATTCAAAATATTAAATGCATTCATTAATGCTACAAGTAGTCTTAAATATATGGAATCAAATAAATACGTAAGGAACTAGCAATTGATTGATTAACTATACCCATGTCCAAATCAACATCAAATTCCATTAGAATAGTTCCACATAGTAAATGTTCACTCATTTACATCTTCAGCTTGTACACAGGTAACTCTACTCTATGCATGGTTAATGCCTTGTAGGATGCCAACAACGGATTCAATACTTGGTCCCTCACATCTTTTTATTAGTTTTTCTTCATCACCAATCAAATGTTTTCTTACTCTCATGGCCAATCCTATGAAGACTTGGCTGCAAAAGTTGCACTTAACACACTATTCAAAATTTTTGGACTTGTGTAAAGTCCAATTTGAGAAATGGACTAAAAAACAGTCCAAAATTTTTGAATTTACTAGTAATGTTGTTTTTTGAACTAGATTTGACAACTCAAAACAAAAGATTTGGTGTTTACGTACTAAGAACATCAATGCATAACCAAATCTCTCACAAAGGTGGTCTACATAAACATCTTCATAACTTCTCATGAGTTGAGCTACTATCACCTAAGAACATCAATAGATGACCAATTCTCTTAAAAAGGTGGTGTAAATAAACACCTTTATGTATAAGTGGTGTGCACACCTTTATGACCATTTCTTTTAGAAAGGTGGTGTACGTAAACCCCTTAAAAAGGTAGTGTACATATTAAATCATTTTATGTGTAAGTGGTGTACATATACACCTCACTTGGTATTAAAAAACACCCTTAACTATAAAAATACATTGACATAAAGTTTAAAATACACCATTAAGTATAAAATGGACCTCATAAACAATCTTTATACACAATAATGAGAGTAAAGAAATCAAAAAAGTAGTTAACTTTTTATTAGATATTCGCTTTACATAGAAGTCCAAAACTTGAGAAGTTCAAAACTTGTGATTACAAAGCCATTAGCCATCATGTTCCTCAATGCTAGGCTCTTGACTACCAGGGTCCTGACTAATAGGTTGCTCTAAGACAGTACCAATGTCCTCAATGCGCCCTTGACTACCAAGGTCCTGACTAATAGGCTGCTCTAAGACTAGAGTCTCAGTAGCAAGGTACTCAGTAGTTTGCTCTTCAGTTCCAAGCACCTGACTAGTAGGCTGCTCTGGAGTCTGTAAGGTCATGGTTAAAGAACCATCTATGCCTCCTGTTAACTCCTCCTATCATGCTTTGCCTTGTCCATACCTTCTTTGGGTAAGGCTTCCTTACTTGATCCACTTACATGTCCACACAAGATCAAGGGTGCCTTCCTCACTTTTAATTTCAAGGGAAGTGCTTCCACCTCTTTAGCCTTACCTTTTCCTACGACTACTACTTCTTGCTGCCGCAGGCCTTCTCGTATGATGAGTGGAATCTCCTTGACTCTAGTTGACAATTGATCACCCTTATTCTTTGTGCGGATTTCTTCTTGGCATAAGTCATTGGATTTAGAGCTTTCATCCTCATCATCACCTGAGCTAGAATCATCACCCTCAGACTCACTACCCTCATCTTCGATATTTTCCTCACTACCCTCTTCTTTGACATTTTCCTCTTCAAAGAAGGTAGTGCAACTGTAATATGTGTCAAAAAACTCAATCTGATGGGGGGTATCAATGACATTTACATTTCTACCTTGGTGTAGCAATTTCTCAGTAGCAAAACCCATTCGATACAATGCTACTTCCCACCCATCATTCAGTAAATTCTTTGTCATCTCTAGTATCACATCAGGATGCATCGGCTTTCTGTAATCCACCGTTGCTGCATCAAGCTTAACCTTATTGTCCTCAAAGTAATGAAGCTCGAGAGTCCTTAAAGGAATTTTGATTAGATTGCCACCACCCCTAGATAAGCAGCACATTAAGAAAGGCTACAAGACTTGAATGGCGGTGCCTTCCAAGACAATCATATGATTGCGTAGGACTATACAATGGTATACTTTTGAAAGTAAATACCCAAATGCAGATGTCAAACTCGCATACAAGGCATCCCTTTGTGATTCTGTCACGAACAGGACCAACGTTGATCTTTTCTTATCTGCCATAGGACCTTCTATGATAAACCACATAAGTTCAACTATCCATGACACTGCAAGGTCTTGCAATTCATCTATGAAAAATACACATGGCTTCTCCCAAGCATGACCGCTCATTGTTATGAAATGCTCTGTATCAATGCCATTGATGTGTGCAAATTTTGTATCATTCTCTGATAGCAAGATATCATAGGAGAAGCTAAATGGAGAACCATCATGTAAACCACCAATTGCTCTACTTGGGCAGTGGACTGCAAGGCCTTTTTCTTGATGTCCATATATTCTATCTCAACAACCTTTGGCATTTTAGCTCTTAGATCCTTTGTTGGTGTGGCATCTGCATCCATCGAAGCCAAAACCACTTTCTAGCCCATGTCTTATCAAGGAGTTAACCTAGGCTAAGTGCTTTCTTCTTATCCACGTCAATTGACTTGCCATCTAACTCATCATTAGATTTCAATAAAAAAAGTAGTGCCAAGAGAGCAGCCTCACTTTGAATCATTCGGGTGACCACTTCATCCAAGTTGCTATGCTTGCTCTTCTTTCCAAAGAAGTAGTCACCGCTTAGGATCTTCTTGCATACTTCTTATGTTATTGCATCTGGAACAAACCTTAATGCTCTCCACCAAATAATAGACATCAGTTTCATTATTTCTTTCCTCTGAGTTGCAGTGTGCTCTGGTGCCTCAAAGGATATCTTTCATGTTTCATATGCTTGGCAAACATCCACGATGCTCTGAAACACTGAGTCCTTGTAGAAGACAATGCAAGTAACACCCATGTATCTTGCAACGGCGGTGTTCAAATCCTTTGCCTCAACCTTATTACTTGGTACGCCTTGCGTATTTCTTACAACACCTTTCAAGCATCTATAGAACCGAGTCCTCTTTGCCATGTACTCAGATGTAGGTCTCCTACCCTTCACTGTTTGTGGCTTTCCACAACCCACCCATAACTCCCTTGCCTTTATCAGGATCTCAGAAAGAGAAGAGCTTTTTTTCAACCTAAATGGAGCAGAATTCAACCTTTTTGATTCTAGAATGTACTTTGAGTCATCGTTAAATATGCATACATGACAAATGACCCGTTGAAACTTTTCCATCCACTCAATCTGTGGCAAGTTTCCTTTTCTTCCCTCATTAAGGGCGATCCTGCAAGCTTCACAAAAGTGTTGCCCATCAATGGGCTCAAACCTGCATCTTTCCAAGAATCTATTCTTTGCCAACATGTATCTCTTCTCGATGTCAGTCCCATATCAGCTTTGGTACAAAGTCTCTTCACGAACAAAGTCACTTCTTCTAAATTTAAGCATCAAGAAAGTCCACGCACTTTTGAAATGTGACATCAGGCAATGTAGGATCATCTTCTTGAAGTCTCTTAAACGCCATAGGACGAAGAGTGATATTAGTGGCAACTGGATTCCTTGTTTTCCTCGTATCTTCATACAATTTGCGTGCAAATGTCTTATCTAGCTTTCTTTGATTTGTGAACAACGAAGCTCGATCAATAAGCATTGTGGCCACGCTGAATTGTGAAAATCCCCAAATGTACCCCTCATCCTCTGGAGGATGTAAGTCTGCCACACTTATAGAAAAGTCTGCGAGACTTGTATCTTCTTCTTGCGGTCCTCCTGATCATCACTATCCAATTTTTCACCTGGTTTAAATAACTTGCACTTGAACGATATGCACGTGGAGTAGGAGTTATTTTGGCTCTCTTTCTTGGAATAGCTGTGGAAGTTCAATCTGCTCCATGATCACTCCTTGTTCCTGTAGTTGCAGCAGTCGATGGTGTAGATATAGTTGGAGATACTATAGTTACTACTGCAAATATTGTAGTTACTCTTACCGGAGATACCATAGTTATTGCCACAGATATTGGCGATACAACTTGACGGCTACATGTTATAGATGGCGTACTTACTGCTGCTGCTGAAGGTAAAACACCACCACTTGGAAATGCATCCCACATTTTCTTCAATGCTTCCAAGGCACTAAGTAATTCTTGGGATCCCTCAATTGAATCTGGTAAGGGCTTCAAGAAGTGCTTGGGCATAACTCGTAACTTGTAGACCACATCGTCATTCTTCCCTTTGCACACGACTTCTATCAAATTATTTTCTTTAATGTTGATGGTTGAGACCATGCTACCATTTCTTATTGCCTTTGGAGAATATTTCACGCTTGACACATTCTCGGCAGTGATCACCAAAAAATACTTTGATTTGCGCTCCATAAAATACCAAGCATGTTCAAGACATTTGAACTACACCTTGGAACCAAAACTCGAAGCCATAGTTTTCTGCAAAGCAATCAAAAACAAAAAATGAGAATTACAATGATTTTCAAACTCAAAATATTAAAAAAATTACTAATTAAATATTTAAATATTAAAATTTAAAAATTAATTGAAATTTCAAAAGTTTAAATATGTTTTTAAAAATATATTTCATTGAAATTTCAAAAGTTTAAATATATTTTTAAATAAATATTTTTATATTTCTAGATACTATTTTTTTATCTAATATTTTTTTACATAAATAATTTAATTCAAAATATTTTATAAACATAGATTTAAAATTTTAATTTAAATTTTTTAAAATTTAATTTAATTTTTTAAAATTATATTTTATTAATTTACATTTATTTATTTATATATCTATATATTTAAATTTTAATTTACTTTTTCTTTTAAAATTTTTAAAATTTATTTATTTATTTATTTATTTTTTAATTTTTAATTTTTTATTTTTTTATTTAAATTTAATATAATATAATATAATTTATTTTATTTTTTAAATTTATTTATTTTATTTTATTTTATTTTTACAAAAATATTTTATTTATTTAAATTTATTTATTTATTTATTTAAATTTAAAAAAAATAATAATTTTTTTATATTTTTTATTTATTTAATTTTAATTTTTTATTTAAATTTAATATAATTTATTTTATTTTTTAATTAATTTAATTTATTTTATTTTTTATTTTATTTATTTATTTATTTTTTATTTTATTTTTTTTGAAGGCCCAAAGGGCCCCCACTTAAGGGAGGGGTTAATCCCCTCCCCTAAGGCCCTTGCGGGCCTCTTGTTGCACACGCAACAGGGGCCTTAAGGGAGGGGATTAACACTCCCCCCTAACCTGTTGCATGCACAACAAGTTAGGGGGGGTTAATCCCCCCTCCTCCCTCCTCCTCCCTCCTGCCTCCCCATTTCCCCGCCTCCCTCCCCGCTCCCGCCTCCCCGCCTTCGCCTTCCCCTCCCCGCCTTCGCGTCCCCCCTCGTGCCTCCTCCTGCGCCTCCTCCCTCGCGCCTTCGCCTCCCCCTTGCACCTCTCGCCTCCCACCTCCATCCTCTCCTCCACCTCCCTGCCTCTACCTCTCCTCCCCAAAACCGGTCCCTACCTCCCCGCTCCCCAAAAAAAAAAGCCCTTCCGTCTCTCCGCTCCCAGTCTCCCCGCTCCAAAAAAAAAGACAAAAATATAGGGACCGAAGGGAAAGGGGAGGAAGGGAGAGGATGCAGGGGAAGAGGGGAGGGGGAAGCAGGAGGAGAGGGGAAGGGAGGAGAGGGAAAGGGAGGAGAGGGGAGGGGGAAGCGGGAGGAGAGGGAATGGGGAAGCGGGAGGAGAGGGAAGGGAGGGGAGGGGAAGGGAGGAGAGGGGAGGGGGAAGCAAGAGGAGAGGGAAAGGAGGGGAGGGGAAGGGAGGAGAGGGAAAGGAGGGGATGGGAAGCGGGAGGAGAGGGGAAGGGAGGTAGAAAGGGAGTACCTAGGTGGGGAGGTGGTGGAGGAGCTCGAGGAAAGTTGTGAGAGAGAATGAGGAGAAGTAGAGTTTTATAGAAAATGGGTAGCTTTTCAGGCAAGTCAGCTTTTTTAGGTCAAGTCAACTTTTTTTAGTTTTTTTGGTTTTTTAAGTTCTTTTAGGTTCACTATAAGTAGAACATTCTTCACTCTTTCTTTCATTCAAAGTTCATTCTTTCACACTCCACGCTTCTCTCCTCTCATCAACCTGTAGCAGGATTCTCAAAATTTTTAAAATGTTGCAAGAGGTGAGTTCATTTCCAACATATTGCGTACGCAAGAACTAAGAATCAAGTTTTTGTAAATTTGAATTTTTTTTCAAATCCGATTCTTTTCTCAAAAACTTGTTGCATACGCAACAACTTCAAAAAATCATTTTTTGCATTAAATCTTTTTCCCACAAATTTTTCTCTTTACCTCAAACTCTCACAACCTATTGTCACAAATTTCTCTCAAACTCAAACTCTCCCAGCCTATTGGCCACCCAACAATTTTTTAAAAAAAATAAATTACAAAACAATCTATTATAAATTTCTCTCTCAACCTCAAAACCACTCAAACCTCCCTACCTATTGCATACGCAACAACTTCAAAACAAAATTTAACAATAAATCTCTCCAAAAACTCTTCTCACGACACTTTATTAATATGAGAAATCCATTTATAATATTTTACTCCATAATATAATAAATTTTTACTAACTAATGTTAAAATATAATTTTGCTAAAAATATAAATTGTTAATCTATAAATTAATATAATTATTATATAAATACATTAATTAAAAAAATATAACAATGAAAATATGTGCTTTATATAATACTTATTCTTCAATAGTGAATGTATTTGTAAGGTAGTTCTTAATATGAAAAATCTCTACAATATTCTTCTTGCTATTAACTAGATATTAAATTTTAGTTTTAATAAAAATATACATTATTAACTTAAAAACTAATGTAAATATAATGTAATTATTGTATAAATTTATATATATATATATATATTTATTATTATTATTATTATACATTAATAACATTTAAAATTATGTATATTATATAGTAATAACCTTTAAATTTTAAAAAGTAGTCAATCAAAGAATTGAATTAATTTTAAAAATAAGAAAATATTAAATTTTACACACGTGCTTTTAGCATGTATGCTTTTCTTCCATGTGTATAATACTTGTTAGTCGAAGAATGAAGAATTAGATAATGCATTTGTAAGGTAGGTATTTAAAACCATAGAATCTGAAAGAGGTTTAGCATACTTGCTTATCTTTGTTACAGTATATAATACTTTGCAAAAGCCTTAAACTTTGTTTAAGGCTTTGTACAAAACTACAGTATCATTGAATCCATATCATTTTTCTACTTTAGCAACCACCAGATATCCATGATATGGAATACATATTTCTTCTGAATATTTCTTATCACATAGTTCTGATACACCATGCAGCATGAATGTAAGAAAATATGAATCGGTGTGCTTTTAGCCTATGTGCTTGTCCCTAATCAGTAGGATACTTTAACTAAGTAGACTTATAATTACTTAAAGTAAAGCCTTTGCAAAGGATCGTACCTAGTATTAGATATAAACAAAACACTTTGGAAAGCATATATTATATAGTCTATATATATCTATATATACTTCTGATACACCATGCAGCATGAATGTAAGAAAATATGAATCGGTGTGCTTTTAGCCTATGTGCTTGTCCCTAATCAGTAGGATACTTTGACTAGGTAGACTTACAATTACTTAAAGTAAATCCTTTGCAAAGGATCGTACCTAGTATTGTATATAAACAAAACACTTTGGAAAGCATATATTATATAGTCTATATATATCTAAACTAAATACTTTTGAATGCATATTTTATATAGTCTATATACCTTAAATCTTAAATCCTAAAGTTTCCTAAATCTTAGGTTATACAATCTAAGCTCTTAAACTTATATAACATTTCTAATCCCTTAACCCTAAACCCTAAACCTTAAACCCTAACCCCTATAGCTTAAATTCTAAAACCTTATTTCCAAATCCTAAACCCTAGATTCTAGACTCTAAGCTCATGACCTTATATACTAAACCCTAAACCCTAAATCCTAAACCTTAAAACAATAATCATAAACCTAAAACCCTAAATGCTAAATCCTAAATCCTTAACCCTAAACCCTAAATCTTAAACCCTAAACCCTAGATCTTAAACCCTAAACCCTAAATCCTAAACCCTTAGTCCTAAACCCTAAACCCTAGAACCATAATCATAAACCCAAAACCCTAAACACTAAATCTTAAATCTTAAGCCCTAGATTCTAAACCCTAAACCCTAACCCTAAAATACAACCAAAATTTAATGATTTTTTTCAATTTGTGCAATAGATTTGATATATCCCCCAACCTGTTGCAAGTGGAACAGGTTAATGGTGCACCCAACCTATTGCAAAAATCAAGGAATTTTCTTGATTTATGCAACAGGGTAGATATATCTCCCAACCTGTTGCTTGAGCAACAGGTTGGGGGGTATATCCAACCTGTTGCACAAATCAAGAAATTTCTTGACTTGTGGAATAGGTTGGATATATCCCCAATTTCTTAATTTGTGCAACAGGTTGGATATATCCCCCAACCTGTTGCTCAAGCAATAGGTTGGGGGATATACCCCCCAACCTATTGCTCAAGCAATAGGTTGGGGGATATATCCAACCTGTTGCACAAATCAAAAAATTTCATTCAATTTTGGTTGTATTTTAGGGTTAGGGTTTAGGGTTAAGGATTAAGGATTTAGGATTTAGGATTTAGGGTTTAGGATTTAGAGTTTTGGGTTTAGGGTTTAGGGTTTAGGATTTAGTGTTTAGGAGTTTAGGATTTAGGGTTTAGGGTTTAGGGATTAAATGTTAAAGTTTAGGATTTACAGTGGTTAAGATGTTTTGGTATTAATTGTTTAAAGTTTAAAGTAATAATAAGCTCAATGATTATTTATTGTGTCTTTTTTTGAGTTGCTAATCTATTTTTGTACATAAAATAGGTATTCACCCTAACAGAGGGTATGGATGTGGGGTTATATAAAAAGAATGAAGTGGTGGCTTTTGGACAAATTCATAGTCTTGATCCTATGAATGTGTGTCATTTCCAGAAGATGTGTAGTGATAATCACCAATGTTGTAAATCCTAAAGTACATTTAAAATATCCACATGGAGACTTTGAAACATTGGGAGATATCTTATAATGTGACATATTTGATATGCAAGCACACCAAACGCTCTAGAACCAAGACGAAATGTTCCAAAGATGTACTTTCAAGATATCAAGAAAACTTATTTTGAGGGGGGAAAAGTAGAGATGTTATCTTGCGCCGGAGAAGTTTTAGCAATTGGCAACTTTAAGGGCTATGCTCAGAGTTTTCTTTGTATAGTGGAGATAATTAAGTTGACTAGTGCAGGTGTCATTCAAAATGCAATGGATAGTACTTTACATCTAGACGTCCATAATACTATGTCTCATCTACAAGTTCATAGTACTTGTAAATGGGGGCTAGCTTTCTTGAAATTAAGTTTGCCCAAGACAGTTTCCTTCAATGTCATGGAAGACACGACAGAATATTATCAGAAGAAAAGGACTATAACACAAATGGGATTCAAATTGATAAGAAGCTATAGTAGTGATCAAGAGTATCATAGTGGCATGCTCATAGGTATTGAGGATATTATAGTAACAGATGTTGATGCAGAATAGGTTTCTTGTGTTGCAAGTGACTCAAATATACTCACTAGTATGCAAGTGACTCAAATATACTCACTAGTATAGAATACTTGTCTTGTGTTACAAGTGACTCGAACAGGCTCACTTGTATAGAAGACTTGTCCTGTGTTGCAAGTGACTCGAACAAGCTCACTAGTATAGAAGATTTGTCATGTGTTGCAAGTGACTCAAACATGCTTATTGATATAGAAGATTTGTCCTGTGTTGAGAATAATAAGATGGGACCACAAAGAAAAATACACGCAAAGATCAATGGGATAAGTGATGCAATAACAGGAATTGATGATATTAGTGACAATGATCATGATGTTACCACTCGACAAAGGGGGCAAAGAATCTAAGACTTGTCATGTTGTTCATAATATTGTTGCTAGCATGTCAGAGAATATAGATGGGAGAATCTTGAGTTACAAAGGAGAAAGAGTTCAACCACAAAATTCAAGAGGCATTGGCAACAAATTGACATCAATGAACATGTCTACCAGATTGCCATTTCCAAGATATTATCAGGCATCAAATAATTCTCAAGCCCACACACCATTTGATTATAGAGATGAAGATTCAAGGGAAATGGATTCCAGGTTTGATGATCTTACAACTGGAAAACGCAAGACACTATCTACAAAAAGAAAGTATGTGAGTGTGAAGAGGCAAAGAATCATGGCATCAATTCCAGAACCAAAGAGACATGTAATGTTATCCGAGGAGAATATGGAAAGGATGCTTATGCGAGTTTGTTGCAAGAGACTTTGCATTAGAAAAGTTGGGAAAGATGATTGTGCAGCCATACGCCTTGGTATTTAGAGTAAGACAGTGCCTAATAGACATAATTATCTTCTTCAAGAGTTTTCATGCTTTCTTCATCAAGGCGTTGATCAAGATTTGAGCACAAGACACTGTAAACCTAGATTGAAACCCATGGTTAATGGAAGACCCATTTGCAATCGAGGATATCAATGGTTAACTAGACTCATGGCACATACTAGACCATCTAGGCAGAGGTGAAAGAAAAAGTGGTTCATATAATTCATGGAAATACCTACAAGCTTAAATGCCATGGAAGCACTATAAATGCAACCACAACATTAAAGCAAGTTCTCAAAGACCATGCATTACCACAACCTCATCTTCAACAAACAATGCTAGACGGACGTGTCGAATGTCAACAATATCTTCCTTTGGGAATGACAAAGAAGGTTGTCCTAGAAACTATCAATAAAACTTTACAAGACAGAGACGAGAGCACGATTTCATGGTCAACCTTGTACAAAATTTGGTGTAGAGATTTTTGCCATGTCACGACACCATCAAAGCAAAGGATGTCAAAATGTAAGACATGTGATGAATTAAAAAATACCATTGAACATAGTAAATGTGAGCAGCAGCGAGGAAGATATATTAAATGGCAATCAATCCATTTACGTCATGTGCAAGATGCTTGAAAGTTGTATGCTTCTTGGAGAGAGGAAGCTATTTCACATGTCGATAAGTCCATGTGCATCACCATTGATGGCATGGACCAAAATACAACTTCTTTGCCACGATATAGACGTATCCCACCCGCATTGGAGGGCAAACATGGACTAAAAACACACTTGTGTGGAGTATTAGTACATGGATACCGAATCTTTTGTGATGTATGGATTGATAGTTTGCATGACCATGATAGTAACCAGGTTGTTACATTAATCATGAAAGCAATAAGAAAGGTCAGAGATGCTTGCGGATGTTTACCTAACACATTGCAAATACAAGCTGATAATTGTTGGAGAGAGAACAAGAATAAATATATATTTGCTTTATGCTCTATGCTGGTTGGTTTGAAAATATTTGAAGAAGTGGAAGTTGGATTTCTTCTTGTCGGCCATACACATGAAGACATAGATCAAATCTTCAGTGTTATCTCTTGTGAGTTAAAGTCAATGGATGTTTTGACAATGGAGGATATGCTATTTCAAATTGGGAAAAAAATTGGAGGGTCTCACAAGGAAGAATCAGAAGTGGCTATCTTAGAGAGGATGGTAGATTGGAGAGCATTCATAGAGCCATATTTACAAATAGGAGATGATGCCCTAATAGGACACACAAATCCACACTACTTTCGGTTTCACATGCATAACAATATTCCAATGATGCAATGGAAGCACTACTCAGTAGATGGAGATCATTTATGGAGTGAGTCATATGCTTTATTACAATGAATAATTCCATTGGAGGAAACTAGATTTGTTCTTACAAAAAACAAATCACTTGACATAGATGAAATGAAAGGCTTGAAAGCCTTCATTAAACATCTTCAAAGTATGATGCAAAAATATCATGAGCAATCAACTAAGAATTTGGAGACAATTAAATCAACTTAAGCACTTATCCAATCTTTAGAAAGATAAGAAAACTTAATGAGCATTGAATACTGTGAATCCTTTTGGCCGGAACAAGCTAGGTCACCAAGTTTTCCTTTGGATATAAATATGTTAGTAGATATGGAGGAAGCAGAGGAATGCCTTTTACCTCGAAAATATTGTGGCAGGAAGGGAGACAAACCCTTACCAGAGTTTATACCATCTAATGAGATTGAAGAGGGTCTAATTGTTGCAATTTGGGCATCTGATCCAAGTTCAGAGTTGGATGACCAAGGTGGCCCAATTTGGGTTGCAAAGGTTGCTAAGATAGAAGGGATGACAAGGAAACTCCTATAACATTCACAACTTTATGGTATGAACCAAAGCCATTGAAAAATCTCCTGAGAAGATATACAATAAAACAACTCTATGAGGGATGCTTGCAAAAGAAACGTGAATGGGTTCCAAATAATGAGGGATTAACAGAGGTGGAAGTCAGCAGCATTATTCATTGCTGGAAATCAAGGACACGAAGTTTTAAAAAGAAGCATGGATACAATGTTGAAAAATGTATCACAATCCCTGATCCAAGTCGTGTCCATATTAAACATCATTTGGCAAGACTTGACCCATCAAGCGCAAATACATTACATGAATCTGATGACTCTGAACGAGATTTAGATGCATAAGATAATGTTTTATATGTTTTTTTCCATACAAATGGTGTATCTATACACCACCAATAAGATAATGTATTGTATGGTTTGTTTTTCAAAAAAAGGGTGTATCTATACACCACTTATATATTGAATTCAACAAACTCTTTTTTTTCAAAAAAATGGTGTATGTATACACGACTTATATGTTGAATTCAACAAACTCTTTTCATATGGTGTCATATTTTCACTTCATAGTGTTAAAATTGAACTAGAGTTAGGAGACTACTATTATTATTATTATTATAGTTATTGGATGGGGGCACCATGCACAAGTTTGGGAATTATAGCTTCATTGAGCCTTTTTTTTTTAATTAGAGGTCACCACTTGACTTTTTAGCTTAATAAGGCCATATTTGTATATAAGTGACCCATTTAGTGCTCTAAAAAACCCAATTTTTGAGCTCACTAAGTGAAGTTGAGTGGAGAGGATATGCTCCAAAAAAAAGTCCAAACCAGGAGAGAAAGTCCAAAATTTTTGAATAGTGTGTTACTTCCACTTTTGATGCCCTAACATGGTAACAAAATCCTGCGATTTTGCAACACTTTGGCCTCTTCCATGAATCTCGTTTTGTGGTTGATGTTGGACTATCCTATCTTCTCTGTCTGCCATGATTGTTGTACATGTAAAAGAGAAAAACCATCTCAATTCATTAATATGTTTTCAATAAATCAAGACAATGTCACTAACATGTCATCGAAAAACAATGTAAGTTTGCTAAACCTCAAGAGAGAGCAACAATCCAATCGTGTTGCCCCCTCTCGACATAACTGGATGGTTATAGACGTGGTAATCTGCCTGTAGAAATAGGCGTGGGATGGCAAGTTGCCTTTTCCCATGTCCCACTCTTTCTCGAGTGAGCATCTATTTGCACTATGATCATTCGCAACATCATGCTCTATATGCGAAAGTCGATATTTCAGACACACTAGTGCAGTAGCCAGCAATACCTACATGTGCACTTATCAAGACTCTTTGTTTGAATCTATGAAGTGAAGGATGCTACCTAGGTTAGACATATCTAATGTAAGTTTAGACATACATATCATACCTATATAAGATCAACTAATTGTTATAATAAGATAATATTACTCTCTACATATAAATGCATAGTATAGAATGCCACAAATTTCATCTTACAAGTAAACTAGTATAGTTCATAACATTCTCTAGCATGTAATTTTTGGGTTGATACAAGCTACACAACGGGCTAGACTTTCAACAGGTTGTTATCAACTGGCGAATGCGAGCCATAACCTGCGAAAGCCAAGTATTTTTATCTTCCTAATAAGTATATATAAACTATAATATATCATTTACAATTTCACATCCATGTGTGAATAGTTAGCACGGCCAGCCTATGCAGACCACCCACTTGCACATGGTTCAGAGATATTATGTATCCATATGCGAGTAGTTACACGTCGGCATACACGGACTCTCCATTGGCACATAGATACTTACATTCAATACCATCTATATCTTTTGAAAAAATATGAAGAGGGGAGAGGATAAGAGTGGAGATGAGGAGAGAGGGCACAGCTAGAGAGCAACTCTACACTAGATTTAGTTGAAAATGTAGAATATATACAAACCTATTTAGGGTTAGAGTTAGGGCATCTAACCCTTTCCTTTATAGCATTCTATATGTGTTAGTGCTATGCACATGTAATCACATGATGTTGAGGATGGTCTCTCAACACCTTCCCTCCAAATCAACACCTTTCCTTTATAGCACTTTATATGTGTTAGTGCTATGCACATGTAATCACATGACGTTGAGCGTGGTATCTCAACACCTTCCCTCACGATCAACATTATGAAGTAGGCCTTCCCTCATGATGATGATTCTGGGGAATTGAAGAAGGACTAAGCATTACATTCCATCACACCCCTTGAATGGGAATGTCCTTCCTCTACGTCAAACCAGCAGCTTGTCGGTGTTTCTCGAAAAGCTCTTTACCAAGTGGTTTGGTAAAGATGTGTGCAACATTCTCTTTGCTATCACAATGCTGCTGTGTGATGTCACCAAGTAACACTCTTTCTTTGACATCAATGTGCTTTGTCCTAGAGTGATATACTAGATTCTTGGCCAATGCTTGAGCCGATTGATTATCACAGTATATTGTTGTTGGCTTTGATTCATCAAATTAGTCTATTCTTGACAATAGTCTTCTGAGCCATATAGCCTCACATGCACCTATAGTGAGTGTCGTATATTCTGCTTTAATCGAAGACAGAAACAGTTGGTTGTTTATTTGACAACCATGATATAGCACCTTGACCAAGGAAAAATGCATATCCCTGTGTCAATCTCCTGATCTCATGATCTCCGGCATAGTCACTATCACAATATCCCACGTAACCTTGGATGACTTCCTCTATATTCTATCCCAAACTGTCTTATTCCTCTGATGTATCTCAAGACTCTTTCGGCTGCATTCCAGTGAGACTGTTTTGGATTTGCCATAAACTGTTCAAGTGAACTTACTGCATAACAAATATCTAGCTATGTGATAATCATATATAAGAGATCCGATGAGCTGCCTGTAGTACCTGTCATTAACTGTAGGATCTAAATCTTTAGTAAGTTTCAAAACTGTGTTCCATGGGGGTTTCTGCAATCTTGCAATCTACAATATGAACCTTCTTTAGGAGACTGTCAACATATTTCAGCTGACTCATGAAGGTGATGTCTGAATCTCTTAAGAACTCAATTCCAAGACAATAGGGCATAAGTCCAAGATCTTTCATGTCAAATCCTGTAGATAAGTCTTGTTTTAGCTTTTTGATGAGGTTATCCTTGCTTCCAGTCACAATCAGATCACCTACGTATAAAAGTGCAATAGTAATGTCTTCCCCTTGAACTTTGTAGTAGAGAGGATGATCTGCATTAGACTTCATGTATCCCAGATCAAAAAAATACTTGTCGATTCTAATGTACCAACTTCTGGGTGCTTGCTTTAAGTTGTAGAGACTTTTCTTGAGATGGAAGACCTAATTCTCCTTGCCTGGTTCAACATAACGTGTTGATTGTTGCATGTAGACTTCCTCGTCTAGGTAACCATTGAGAAATGCATTCTTGACATCAAGTTGGTACACATTCCATCTGCTGAGTGTCGCTAGTGATATCAAGAACCGTATGGAATCCATCTTTGTTACTGGAGCATAAGTCTCATCATAATCCTGACCATATTGCTGTGCAAATCCTTTTGCAACTAGTCTGGCTTTGTATCTTTCAATGCTTCCATATGGATTGTGCTCAAAGAGAGAGAGAGAGAGAGGCACAATGAATTGGACCTTTCTTCCCTATACTCTTTCTAACATTCACAATGGATATACCCATCGCATTTACATGTTTGCGCCTGCCTATTAGAGGGGTAGGTGCCATTATATTGTATTCAATCATACTGATACCTTTGTCCTTCTCGGATTCTAGGTTTGTCATCATCTGACATTTTTTTAGGGATTGTAATAGTTGGGGCCATTAACCACCTCGTCTTTTTCCCATAGTGTTGCCTTGCTCTTGTCGCATAGTACCATCCACTTGGTTATAATCATCTACTATAGAATTTAGGTCATCTACTATAAAATTTTGATCGCGGTAAGAACTATTTCCCACTATACTCTACACTTCGCTTGTTTACTCTTCGTTTGGCTACCCAATTTGCTTAATTCACTCGATCGATGCATTTGCTTTTGGCCTTAGTGGAATTTATAAATGTCCATTCTAGGGCTCAACATTCTTCTCAAGTCTTCTTTAAGCCACATCCTTGTGGATTGGATCTTTCTTTGTTTTCATGAAATCGATGATGCATGTTGCCTACCAGATGGGGTATCGAGGGTTGAAGCCACATCCTTGTGGATTGGATCTTTCTTTGTTTTCATGAAATCGATGATGCATGTTGCCTACCAGATGGGGTATCGAGGGTTGAATCCATTCAACGAGGAGGTGGAAAATCTACGTTGCATCCATCTCCAAGATGTGATGCCCAATGATCAAGTTGTGTGTTTTGTGTGTCTCTTAGAGTTTCAAAAGGTATGTAAGATTGTCTAGCAAAGTGATCCTACGATTCACCGCCACCTCTAGAATCTTATCTACCTTGTTAACATGTAAATCGCTTTTTTCCATGCTTTCTTGGAGTTGAGTGGAATAGAGAGAAATTTTATTCCTTCGGCTTAGACTTTTCTCTTCCCAATTGATGTGCAACAAGTAGCGTTTGTATAAGGCCTTAGTAGGGTCATTGATGGTAGTTGGAATTTGGACTCTAGCTCAATGAGTTCCTCCTTTGGAGACACCTGGTCTCTCTCTTACTGGCAAAGGTCTTATTATTCTAATAGGCAGTCAGCTTTGCTGGTTGCTTCATTCTCCAGTTCTTGTGCCCTTTGTTCATCCTAACCCCCACCTTCATTAAGTTTTGTAGTTAGTGTTTTCTTAGGAGGTGTTGCATTTACAATGCTCCAATAGTTGTTGAGATTGATCCTCCCATCGTAATTTACACTCACGATCTTGATCTTTCATTTCTTGGGCTTCTTAGGCTCCTGTGGTCGGTAAAAAGCTATAGGAGTTCCTCAATTTGCTACTACGGCTCATCTCTATGTTTCCAAATCCCATCAAGCACATTGGAGCCCTTATTTGTTAGTCTAGCCTTGACTTTCATAAGCTTAGCTTGTGAAACCAAGATGCCTTGGGCTAGTTTGCACTATGCCTCAAGGATTCCAACTCAAGTCTGTAGCTTGATGTTTTCTTTATCGACTTGATCGTTGTGCACTTAGGGACCCTTCATTTGGTTCTTCTTGTTCTTTTTTTGATGTTTTAGCTTCTTCAATTGTTTGTGCAATGCATGTGATTCTCTCTTCATCGTCTTTGCGAAAGGCTGTTGATTGCTCCTTGATTGTCTCCTTGCCATGGCTTGCCATTATTCATGTTCCTTTTTAAAGGACACACAAGTTTCTCTTAGGATTTAGTTCTCCTCTTCCAATCGATGTGCCTTGTATTCTATGAGCTCTGGCGCATAGTAAGAAGTTTTCCACTTAAGGTTCATTACTTGAAAAAGCATCAGGCCATAGTTGTGAGCTCCCCTTATGTGCAAGTAGTGACATCAATTCAAGGTAGGGGGGGAATCAGGAACCATATGGTGCCACTTCTCAATTGGGAACAGCATCGAGGGTGATCATTTCATACGTCGACTATTGGTTGTCTCTGTTGGGCTTGCTTCAATTTTTTGTCTTAGACATTCAAACTGTGGTGGCCCTTTTCCTTTTCCATTGGACTGCTAAGTCATCAACTTTGCCACTGGTATTATGATCTCACTTAATTGCATCATCAACCTTAGGATTGATGCTCTTGATGTGACCCTTCATAATTTCCTTAAGACAATGTCCCCCCCTTTTTGGTACAAGTAGCCCACCTATCAACAAATACTTCCAAGATGTTGAGGGCAATCATTTGCCGTTAGTATGTGCTTGCATCTTCATGGAATTCTGTTGTGGAGAGATACTGGATGATATCTTCAATGATTGTCTTCATACATCGACACCTTGAATAGGCTTGCACCAGGGAGAATATCACCACTACCTTTTAGATTTCTTATCTTTGGTGCAAGGAAAGTAATTGGGTTTGTAGATGATCTTGAATTTAAATTCTTGGAGGAGAAGACAACACCCTTCCTTGTATAATCTCCTAAGAAGCTTCCATGTATTGGTATGAATAGTATTATAGGCAAATTCCAATACTGACATTTTCATTTCCAATAGTGGTAAATAGATCTCCTAGGTAGATTTCACACATAGGATTTCAACATATATCAAGTAGTTTCAGATCAAGTATGTCAATCAACCCATCTATTGAAGCATGAAAGGAAGAAGAAAAATGCAAAATGGTGTCCAAATTTTCAATTAAGGCACACAAAAATTGTTGGTGAAGTGAGCCTCTTGAACAAAGATGATTTTCAAGAGCATTGATTGATGCACAACAATATATTTAATAATAATTCAGGCTGCTTTAGCAGCTTTAAGGGTTTCCTTGCAGGGTTTAAAGCGTCCCTATTTACTAAACCTATCCATCATAACTCATATCTAATTCTTATCATGTGGAGTTTGTGGAATCTCAAAAAGGAAGTCCATAGTAGTAGATTCCCATCGAATAGATAAAGGTGATTGAGCTTGAAGTAGACCTACATGTTTATCTCTTACAAACTTAACTTTCAGGCATATTAGGCACTCTTCTACAAAACGATGTATATCTCGGCACGCTAACGGATGATTGCTCTGCCCGCACATCTGCATTGCGAGATGGATAACTAGTTGAACAATTAGAACTTTAAGATGCAGCATGGAAGTTAAGTCTTAACGTGAGTTATGAGATTTCAGTATATCACTTAAGCTCATGTGTACAAAGCTTGAGAGGACTTTGACTGAAGTGTCTGCAAAGATACTTCCAATTTCAAACCCCTTCGGAGCTATACATATCCTTCTGGGAACAGCTTGAGTGTCAACTCTGACTCTCTCCACGGGTGAGCCATGAGTGGGTAACCCCTCCTCTGTAACTGGGGTAGAGAAAATCCAAGGTTGAGGCTAAAAATGCCGCCTGAATCCCGTAGAAAACTCCGAGAAGAATGGCAAGCTGCTCCATTCTCTGAAGAAAATTATCGTCCTAGTAGGCAACACGAGGATCCCTACGTACTCCCCCAGATGGCGATCAAAGTGCACCGTGTCTGTAGCCAATATATGTGTCGGATGGACCTAGGAACCATCTAAGACCTATGTGCATCTGGATCTCCAAATATGCCACACTGTTATGCTTGCTAGAATCTCTCAATAAGTATCTATAGAGGCATGTCGTGGTCTATACGGATGATAAGGAATGCAGTCTAGAAAGCATGACTCAACAAGATGTTGTCAAACTTTTTGCCCCACAGATTTGGAAAATCTTTAGTTAAGAAATAGATGAGCCACTAAACATGATTACTTCTCTGCCAAATCCTTTTCCTAGATTCTCTAAAACCTCAACTTCCATACCTTTACCAAGTTCCACCTCACCCATTTTTTGTTAGGAAAGCTCCCTAAGTTCCATCTATCTCAAAAGAAGAAAAATTAGCATGAGCATCAGATAACAAAAGATCATGGTATGAAGTAGATCAACTTGAAATTTGCCTCACTTAGATCAACCTCATTCTTGAGCTAGTGCATCTTCTATCAAAGCTTAATAGTGATTTTCGCTTTATAAATTTATCGTTAAAAGTCTATACAAGTCATAATTCTTAGTCATCCTAGAACCAAAAGGTGCAAGAAAGTGGTAGCATGTAAAGAAAGATCTTCCATCTTTATTAGAATTGTTTTTGTACAACAAGATGAACTCCTCAAATGCAAACAAAACATTATATCATAATGAAGTCCTTCATAAAAACGGAGTGGGTGACAAGGTGATTAAAAACAAGATAATTCACAAAGTCAACACAAGTTTAGGACACACCACCATAGTAGCAATGTCAAACATCTAAAAAAGTTGTAATTATCGTTCGTCTTGAAACCAAAGGTGCCAAAGAAATGGTAGCATGTAAAGAATGATGTTCCATCTTTATTGGTATTGTTTTGTATGTCCAGGTGAACTCCTCGATTGCCAACAAAACATTCTATCATAACAAAGTCCATTACAAAAATGGAGTTGGTGATGTGACAAGGTGAGTAAAGGAAAGATAATTCACAAAGTCAACAATGGTTTATGACACAAGAACACAACCGCGATATCAAACATTTATAACAAGAACAAGATCCAAGTCATCTAAAACACAAATGAAGGAGCAAGTGTGTTGACATGTATGAAAGAATACCAATGACCACAAAAACGACTGAATATGGATGTACCTACCACTATATTCCAAAAATACTACTCATATCTTTGAACATATTTGCAAGGAATCATGTTGTATTGTATACTAATACCCTCTAATAAACACTTATTAGGAGGTATTGTATTGTATTGTATTGTATACTTTGTGATAATATTCTAAAACCTCCTAATAAATACTTTGCAAATTACAAGTGTAGGTAAGCAATGTTGTAGAAAAACCCAAAGCTCTAATACCAACTACGAGGGAATTGAACACCAACTTATAGAGTACTTCGTAATTTAAGATTCATTTTAAGATATTTGCACTAAAGAGTCAAAGGAGAGCCGAAATTGATCACACAACACAAAAATCAACGATGAAGGTAGGGACCTTACAAACATCAATTCATTCAAATGAATCAATATGTACAAGCATTAACTACACAAAAACTCTACATCCTAACTCATGATGAGCTTGCCTTTTATACATAGCATATAACTCCTTCATAAGAGAATTATATATTCAAAGATAATTGAGGGAGAGACTGAGTAGTTCATAAGATACCTTGTACAGGCTGAGCCTTTGAAGAAAGGGTGAGCCTTTGAAGAAAGGGTAAGTAAATACTACAAAAGAGAAAAAAATTCCAAGTCAACTTTTTCAACTTGTTGCAGAGGCTGAAAATTTTACACCACCACCTTTTGTATACCTCTATACCATCTAAGAGTAGATGCAAAGTCAAAAATTCAACAACCATCGTGCAAGATCTTCCGTTCATACGATAGCAGGGAAAATGACCTACAACTTCATTCTTCAAGTAGAAAGAGAAGCCTAGCAAAGAGATGTGCTTCAATAACCTTCTACATCTCTTCAATAACCTTCTGGAGAGCATAGGACCATAGGACTTCAAGTAGACAGGCGGAATTGGAATGTAGAGGCTTAAAAACCCTCCTTCGACAAGCTAGAATGAAACACGAGGTTTCTGCTGATGATTTCAAATCAGATAAGCCAGAAGAGTGACAGAAATTGAACATATTGAGCATACGAGAGCATGTGAGAGCAAAGGGACAGATTGCGAGGACTGTGCTGCAAGCAAGGACTAGCCGACCTAGAGTAAGGGCTAGTTGGTCCGGCAAAGCAACCACCACCTGACTATCTGTATAGAATTTTGGCAAGTTGGACCCTTGCCTAATGTTGCCCAGCTTGCTGAAATTCCAAGATAAGCTAGGAGCTCCAAGTTTACAATGAATTTCCCTTGAGATTAAAAGGGAAGCATGTGGTTGTCCTGGTGGATAGCCAAGATGCATGTGTTTGTAAGATGAAAGCGAAAGAGCCACATGGGATGGGACTGTATGGGAAAGAAAGGGGAGAGCTACCAAGTATGATTGGGAGTAACAAACTTTGAATAAACCCCAAAATTGGATGAATCATAATTACATGACAGATTTTAATTCTTGTTCTTGATATTTTACTAATCCTGTTGGTACCGAAATGATAGAGATTCAAGACCTCGACAATTATAGAAAAGGGTGGCCCAAAATAGCAACTTTAGAAAACTGATTCCAAACCCCTAATTATCTGAAAGGAAAACTGAAAACATATAAACAAAAGGGTACATGTTTTTGCTTTATTCAGGGGTGTAAAAGGCCGATTTTAAAATGAGACACTAATATTTTTGAGTTTGTGCTGCTTTTTCAATGCATCATGCCAAGAACCTTAGTGTAGGGACATTTACTTGCAAGATTAGACATCTTCGTGCTTCCATCTTCTTCACTAATCTACTCCTGATAATAGCAACTGGAATCAACTCTCACCAAATTACAGTTTCGTTGAAGTTACAAATGAATCTGCTTAAAGGGTATGCACTCATCGCGTGGCGAGGACAAATACAAAGCACATGAGTACAATTGGCTTTCATTGTGCAAAGAAACGTTCCATACAGCTGAGCTTGCGGAATGTCCACACGAGCTGCCTTACTTCGCTCCAAAGTAGCAGAGAACCAAAACTACGAGCTTCCAATACTATCTGCTCTTTTGGCCCTCTTTGCTTGTATAAGCTTATCTATTATAGCTGGTTCAAGAGGCACAGCATCAAGGCAGCGCTCAGCAGCAGCAGCACAAACCTGTAAAGCATAAGAATGCAAACTACAATGAAGGGCCACAGTGGCAGCTGACAAATGCAGAGAGACAAATGAGTCAAGTTTTCTATCTTTCTTCATCTAAGACGTAACCACCACACCAGTGCAGCATGTGCAAAAAAAAAAAGCTGCAAATGGCTCACTATTGAACCTGCAATCAGGCTGAAACATATTTTCAAGAAATTTGAAAGCCATTTACATTCCTCATTCCATATAACACAGTAAGAATAAGCAACTAAATAAACTGAATTTTGAAGGACTCTTCCACATGTGTGCTGTATGCCCAAAAAAAAAAGAAACAAAGGGCTCCTCAAGAAGACCAGGCGTATCTTGTCATTCACCTCATCCAGGAGGAAGTGGACAACAGCTTCATCATCAACAATGTCACGCAACGGATCCCTTAAATATTGAGTGTCAAGGTGTATTTGCTGGAAGCCACTCCTGCTGAAAATCTCAAGACGGACATACTCCTGGAAGCTTTTGAGGCACATTTTGACTACAGCAGATATGACAGATGTCTGCACAAGCATAAAGACCATTTTTCAGCTTCAATTTCTCCATTACAAATTGATAAACTAGGAGCTCATAAACAATCACAATTACCTGTGTATACTCTGGCTTGGTAAAAATCTCCACTTTCTGCTTGAATAACTTTGCAACATCCCTTTCCAGCAACCTGCTCCGAGCTCTTTGGGAAATGCTTGTGCGGCTATTCCTTTCTTCACGTATTGGATTGCTTCTTGAAGAGCTTGTACTACCTGTGCTATCTGATCGCCGATGTGTCCGTACAATCCCTGGTTCAAGCACCTGCTTGACCTCTGCTCCCATAGATTCAACCTACCATACACTACTTAAAGCTGAGAATTTGAATGGTTTCAGGCATTCAAGAGAAGGCAAGACTCAAAAACATTGAATTAGATATTCACCTCCTGTAAAAGCAAATCTGCAAACATGCGTACTTCCCTTGGTTCCTTGTACTGGTCAAAAAGAACAGCCAGTTTAATAAACATGCACATAGACAGAAAATGCTTTGGCCTTAGCTTCAAAGAAGAGTAAGCATAAGAGTGTGTGATCAAGGAATATCCAACCTTTAACCAATTCGGGGTTGTCACACTTTTCTTGACCAATGTCGATAGCTTGCTAGCCCGCATATCAATGTACTAAAAGTGAAAAGTGCAACAATAATCAATATATAGAAATTAACCAGTCTGAGAAAACCAAAAAAATCATAACAAGACATACTGTTCCACAAGATCAGAGATGAATCTCTTATATTTACAGAATGATGATTCAAATTCAGTCTCGAAGGGCTGGTTCAAACAGCCCTCTGCTCTGAATCTCTGAATAACTGGTCTCCCTTTGCCTCGAAAAGGACCACCAGGGGAGGCCCTTGGTTTCAGGTAAATTCCCAAAGGGCTAGACATCATGGAATATGAAATGCATGTGGGGATAGATATCATAACTGAGCAGCAAGCGGCAACAGCCCTGAAGGGTGTTTGCCGTAAGCTTTTAAAAGTACTGGAGCTCAACCAAACTCTCACTTGCAGAAAGAACTTTTGTGGCGAACCAGGCCTTGCTAGAAATGCCTAGTACATTGCATTGTGCTGGTGCTTTCATAGAGGATGCATGGGGTACCGTCTGCCAGATCCCAAGACCTAGTGTCATGGGTGCCATCTGACCCAGCCCACAGAAGTTGTGTACCAATGGTAAAAACTCACATGAGGGACCTCTCTGCCTCTATAAGAAAGCCTACTAACTTGAGCCAGTTGATTTGAGCACGGCAGCCAGACAGGGGAAGCGGACCTCCCTAGGAAGACGCTAGTTCCCTCCAGAAAGGGGATGTGTCATCAGCGAAGTCCACATCCAAATCTCTTCTCTTGATTCATCACTAACAGCATCCTAACTAATCCCAGCCCTTGTGACCTTAAAAGAAACCCATGTTTGGAGTATAGATGGTCACCTCCCCATCTGCGAGCCCTTATATGGGGGAGGTGGACCAGCGTAGGTTAGGAGTCATAAGGACAGTAGATGAGCCTGCCACATGGGCAGATCTAACTGTGGAAGCAAGGCTGTCACATGGGCAGCACATGGGCTGTCATGTGGGCAGCAAGCAATCAAAGTACAAACATGCAATAGGGCTGCCACATGGGCTGCAATGTGGGTAGCACATTCAGAACATGTATCTGGCTGCCTGAAAGAGCTTGCAACAGAGTCAGAGCAGCAGCAGCACCTGAAACTCTTCCAGGGAATGCTGCGGTGCCACGTGGCATATCCTGGAGGGAGTACAGCTGTATGGGTTTGCAGAGCCTGAGACGGTCAACAGCAGCAGCGGTCAACAGCAGCAGCCGAGATGCATCTGGGACCCTGCGTGGAGCTTTGGAGGAGGTGGACCCTGAAGGAAATGCGTGAGCAAGACAAGGAGCAAGCTGGTCCTGCAGGTGCCTATGTACGGATCTGTATGGAGGGCTGCAGGGGGCTGTACAGAACTCAAACAGAACTTTCTGGGCAAGTGCAAGTCTTGAAGGCAGGCGGGGATGCTAGAAAAGATCTGAATGGCGTTTGCATGGATTCTGGGCCAGATAAAGGCCTGGAACAGGCCGGGGACAGGGCAGAACAGCCCAGGCCAGTGACTGGCTGCCACATAGTCAGGCGGACAGCAACAGGCTGATCAGGTCGGGGTCAACAGACCACTGAGTTGGTTGACTTCGTTGGCTGGTAGGGAGAGGGAGAAGTCAGTCGGCCAGTTTTTGGGCTCCTCCAAATCCTATAAAAGGGAGCCCTTGTGGGCTCATCCTCTATCCATTTGAAGAGCAGTGTGGTGTAACACAACAGCCTGGTTCAAGGTTCCCTCCAGGAGGATACAAGGCAGCAAGAGCTGGTTGTCTGCACTTACGAAGGGGCTGTCCAGGAGGGATCAGTAGGAAGGTGTGATTGTGAGGCACGTTTACGAGGAAAAACTCAAGCTCATTCATGGGTCCACATCTAGTCAGCAATCAGCTGGTAGAGGCTGGCAAACTAAACATAGTTTTTGCATTGTGTCCACATTGGACAGACATATATAATTGCATCTCTCACGTGCAAATTGTCTATTTACTTCCTGCACATCTATGCATAGTACACATTAAAAAAGAAGTTTGAGATTAAAATACACAACTTGTGAGTTCCTGGGCTCCAAAACCTGAACTCTGGGGTTAGTCTTCCAATGCGTATACCCTCTGTTTGGTTCTGTAACACCCCAGGCCTCCGCTACAGAGAGGAATGCCGAAGGGTACCCCAGCTGAATTGAACGTGAAAAAGACAAGGCCTTTCCAAAATGGCTATTTAGTCAAATATTAGAGGAGGGTGTACTCACTTGTTGAAGAAGTCGCTCTCCTGTTGCTCTGAAAAGCCTACAAATTTCTGCAGGTACAAATGGAGGCCTGTCCCCATACCCCTTTGCTCCACCTCCTCCAATAAATGAGGTAGCTATCTCCTACATTGATTTTAAAAGATGTAAAAATAAGTTTTAAACAAACATTTTTTTTCACACCAAATTTTTTTTTTTAAACCATGATATGATGCATTCTGGTTCTCTCCATGATGGCATCAGTAATGTTTGAGTGCAGATTGGATTCATTTCAAGTTCAGTAATTGAACATTCCCACCTTTCAGCAGGACGATGTTTGAGAAATATTCAAGTTGGCCTTGCAATTCACTCTTTCTGTACATTATATTCTATCATCTTATCTAGAACGTGATTATTTCTGTTGTTTCTGAGATTCTATCTGAATATTACCTTGCACTTCACCCTCTCTGCATCTTATGTTGGACACTTGGCTATCTATGTTGGATAAGTCCTGCCTTTCTCATGGTTATAACTCTAAAATTAGCATTATTTGCTCCTATCCTTTATGTTGGGACACGTTACCACATCTTCCAAATGTTTCCTTCGAGCTAGAACACCGGCACTTAAAAATGCATACCTCTGTTATCTTTGGAACAGCTGTTTGCTCTATAAAAACAGAGAAACGAGCCAGAAGTAGGACAAGTCCACTTGATGCAGAGATTTTTTCATTATTCTTTTCTGGCATATTGTCCTGCTTAGGGTTATCTAATCCTGTTCTTGTGCATAGAGTCAGAAAATGATTGTTCAGCATTGTGAGCAGTTCTTGGATGCCACCCTGCACCAAGTCAACATACAGAGCTCGCCACTTAACCATTAACTCCACCCTATCATCAAGAAGCTGCTTGAGATCCTGCAAAAATAAGAAGAATGCTCAGATACAGTTACAGAGAATATTCAATCAACAAAGCAAACTTTGAAAACACACTGCATTCCTGATCAAAGAAAGTATGCTTCAAAGCTGAATACTTTGATTGAATTAGATAGTAGCAGCTCCGTAAATAGAGTAAAACGTTTTCAAAACGGCCACAGATCAATTGTAAAATCCTTCCCTCCACTGAAAAGCTGGCCACCCCACCACTGTCACAGCATGTGCTACTCAGACTAGTAATTGATTTACAGGTAGCAGGTCTGGCTTGACTTTGGAGCCTCAGCCCAGATTTTTACTTCATGTACTTCATTATAAATGAAGGCTGTTACTGCTGTAAGCTTACACAGAAATGTTTTAAGGTAGTGATGTAAAAAACCCTGTTGGAAGTGAACATGCATGCAACTCTAACTCACAACACATGAAATAACGATCTCACAAAGACCTCTCTCTCACTCTCAAGCGAGACAAATTGTTGCTTTAATAAGACCAAAAAACACTCTAATATTCAAGCAAAGGAGCTCATCCCGACCGGGCTTTTTGCTCTTACAAGAAAGGCGACATTACAATGAAGCATATAATCTCCTACCTGAAAGTCGACTCTCATCTATATCTACTACTCAAACAGAGCAGGCTCACGGCCTGAAAAAGAAGGAATAAACTGCCTTGAATACAATTACATAGTAACCTCCATTCTCCTACTGGCTGGCCACGTCGAGTAGCTTCCAGGACCAATCACTGATCCACAAGTGACCACCACCATGCAACCAAGTTTTTCCACAAATCACCATGCACCCTGATTTCCGGGTCTTCTAGCCTAAGGTTCCATCATCAAGGCTCCCCAAGAGGCTTATTGCTAGCAATCCCCCCCATAAGCCAAACGGGGGAGGCCAACAAAGGAGAACTGAAAGAACTGCGCCACAAAACTGCGAACAAGAAAAGCTCAGAAAAAGAAATGATTTGCTCACTAAGAGCCAAAATCATCGTAAAGGACAGTCACCTACGAAGAGCCAGACTATCATAAAAGATGCACAACTACAATCTTTTCTTGCTTGAATTCTAAAAAGCCCAATTCTGTTCATCAACTTCATTCTCTGTAGAGGAGCCCTCAACTGCAAACTTTTTTTTTGGTGGTCACTATCATAAAAGATGCACAACTACAATCTTTTCTTGCTTGAATTCTAAAAAGCCCAATTCTGTTCATCAACTTCATTCTCTGTAGAGGAGCCCTCAACTGCAAACTTTTTTTTTGGTGGTCCCTAATTGTTCATCTCTTTGTCTCTTATGGCACTAACGCTTGATATGACCCTCTTTCCCACAATAATGACACATCTGTGAATCCTTCTCTGATTCTCCAGCTGTCTTTCTTTACTCTTAATCACATAAGCGGGTTCACCAACAGGCAGGTTCAACAAGATGTGTCTCTCTTCACTCATCAATAATGCAATCAATTCCACAAAATCAAAATTCTCTGAGTTTGCTCTAAGGATCTGAACCAAATCGGCTACTTTTGAGATAAAGCAGAAATAAGAATTGATTTAGAGTCTTCATCGTCAACCTTTGATCCTAGCGCTGTCAGTTGTCTCAGAATAGCTTGCATGCGACTCAGACAAGTGCCAAGGCCTTCAGTCTCTCCCATACGAAATCTGAACAATTCTTGCTTTGAAAAAGCTTTCGAGTTCTTCCTGGTTTCAAACAATGATTCGAGTAGTGTCTCGTTATCTGCTGCAGATTTTGATACATCTACGTGATGGAAGTATTCTTGCACCAACGCTCCCTAGAATGTCAACTGCCTTTTCATTCTTGTGATCCCAAGCAGGGATTTTGTCAGCCTCATTACCGGATCTTTTGGGCTTCTTCTCTTTCTGCGACAACTCCCCACAAGCCTTTTTGCATGAGATATAGAAAGGTACTGAGCTGCCATGAAGCAAAATTCCAACCGTTAAATTGCAGCGAAGAACCTTCCGTAGGTTTGTTCTTCTTCCAAGGACCCATAGTGCTTGGACGTACACAAATGACTACCAGCTCTCGACCTATTTCTCACAGAGAAGATCCTTTGCCGGTCAACCACTCAGAAATAAAACTCTAACCTTCCTAGACCGCAATGCTCCACTACCAATTGCTGGAAGTGAACATGCATGCAACTCTAACTCACAACACATGAAATAACGATTTCACAAAAGACCTCTCTCTCACTCTCAACCGTGACAAATTGTTGCTTTAACAAGACCAAAAAACACTCTAATTTTCAAGCAAAAAAGCTCATCCCGACCAGGCTTTTTGCTTTTACAAGAAAGGCGACACTACAACAAAGCATATCATCTCCTACCTGGAAGTCGACTCTCATCTATATCTACTACTCACACAGAGCAGGCTCGTGGCCTGAAAAGAAGGAATAAACCCTTTTGAATCCGATTACATAGTAACCTCCATTCTCCTACAGGTTGGCCATGTCGAGTAGCTTCCAGGACCAACCACTAATCCATAAGTGAACACCGCCATGCAACCACATTATTCCACCAATCACCATGCACCCTGATTTCCACGTCTTCTAGCCTAAGGTTCCATCATCAAGGCTCCCCAAGAGGCTTATTGCCAACAAGCCCATGCAACAATTGTAGTTTCACTTCTCCAAGCAGACTCCCCTATTTCATAATCCAAGATAGTATACTTGAGGGACCAAGGTAATTTAAATACAAAGGCCACGACTAATTCTGTAACAGGAAGACATATATATATATATATATATATATATATATATTCTCCAAGCAGACTCCCCTATTTCATAATCCAAGATATTATACTTGAGGGACATATATATATAAAGAGAGAGAGAGAGAGAGATGGATCCAAGAATATGCCCAAACTCATCCTCTAAACTCACAACATAATGCAGTTCCAATCTCATGATAGTCACTCATAACGTTGAAAACCATAAACTCCATCACGCATAACAGGGACTAGCTACTATGATATCCCCACTGACATCATCAGCACCCAACAATGCGTGTAGAACATAGTATAAACATATGCTCTCACACATACAAATACACACCCCCACACATAGTTGACAAGATTCTATGGTAATAGCTTTTGGGAAGCGGATCCCTCTATTGGAGGTCAACATCTCCTGATGTCACCTTAGTGAGGGAGGGCCAATGCTTGTGGGTGTGCCTGTCCCCGTGAGGTTTTCCTTTGGGATACATGCCTCAAGAGTTGGTTTTCCCTCAACCGTCTTTCTGGACCATCATACTCCTCATTTTCTCCAAGCACCAGAGGCTCCTTTGTCAAGGACAGTTCTAGGTGTGCCCCCTTGTGAGGGTAGAGTAGGAGAGAGAGGTCCTTCCGAGCCCGCTTGCTGCCAGGCACAAGCCCCAATGTGAGGCACATAGGGCAGGTGGAGCAGCCCAATCGCGGCAGCTCAGCCCCTCATGGCTGTGTGGGCAGCCCTTATAGGGCGTGGAGGAGAGCAGCCAGTTGGCTCTCTTGGAGGCCCGTGGAGTCAGCCCTATAGGGCTCTTGGTCAGCCCTCACATAAGGAGAGGTGAGCCACTTCTATAGGGGTGTGGCTGGCCTCATTGAGGCGGCCTGGTCGGCCCCTATAGCAGCTGCTGAGTCGGCCCCCTAGGCAAAGATGGGTGCCCTCATATAGGGCTGTGTGCCAGCCTCATGGGTTGGACGGTGGGTTGGCCACTGTGTACCAGTCTCATGGGTTGGACGGTGGGTTGGCCACTATGCAGGCTGGTCGGCCAGCATGCTGCACCCGACTATGGAGGGGCTGGGGGCTAATTCATAGGGCCCCCCTCAACTCTCATTCATCATCTCTTGGTTGAGGTTGTTGAGCAGTCTTGTCAGGTCTTGAGCAGCCTGTTGTGCAAAGGTTTTCCCAGAGATCACTTGCAGTTCTCGTGTTTCCTTCTCTACCTCTCTGTGTGGTGTGTGGGAGATTTTCTCTCTCTCTCTCTGTCCATTTCTGTTCATTTCTGCTGCACTTCTCACACCCTCATCCCCGCCCGTTTTGGACTTCTCACTGGTACCCATGGTGTCCTTTCCGGATCTTGTCTGTATCATTAAACAGAGGGAACTGATCCTCCTTATCCCAAGAAAGAAAATATGTAGCTCTGATACCAATGTAACAGGGAGATAGCTCTTTCTCCTGCTCACGTCTATCTGAACTGAAACCATGATGCACTCAAAACACAAGTGGAACTGTGGAGTGGGGAGAGAATATTATATGGCGGGAGAACCCTCAGTACAAAAGAGAACTAGAGACTGCTATACCGGCCTGAGGACTGACTACAGGAGGGCTGGAAGGGGCTGCCGGGCTGCTGCGGACACTAATCGTGATCCTGATCCCTGGAGCTGCTACTGCTGAGGGCTAGAGCACTAGAAGATTTGGATGAAGAATCAGGCCAATGGGGCTGCCTTATATAGGCTTTTAGGGCAGATTGACCGACACTGGTCGGCTGGTCAACACCAACCGTTGACCAGGTCAGTCAAATTGACCAAAAACAGCTTTTTACCTGCACTGTCTTTTGAGGCTGCCTTGTGGCATTTGATGGCGCTGGAGCCTGTAGGCAGCATGCCATGGGCTGTGGATGCCCATGGCAAATTCTGTAGACTAACTCCCAAGAGACTTCGATATCATCCAAAAAAGCTTGTTATAGTTCTACAGATTTAAGTCCAGGACACTTTTTGAAATTAAAAGACACAAAAGGAAAGACACAGGCAAATATTCACTCATCCACGAATGCACAGAATGTATGTCTATGTGAACGTTGTTTCCCCCTAGTGCTTGTTATAAGCTCTACTTTGGACTTTTTTTCTTTTTAAACAAACAGCTAGTAGACCCCACTGAAAATGAAATCACAAAAGGTAAGTCACAGGCAAATATTCACTCAGCCACAAATGCACGAAATGTGTGTCGATGTGAAGTGTGCTTCAACTGCAACCTTAGAAACGTTCCTTTCTAAAATCTTTTGGGGGCTTTACCAAGTCTATCAATGTTTGTAAATAGCCCCTAAGAGACACATATATGGTTCATACACATTGAGCACATCCATGTAAAATGAATGTAGCTGCAACATAGAGAGCTATAGATCGTACCCAAAGAACATCAAGGCTACCCTGTAAAATAACATCTTGGGCATTATTTAGCATCTGTTTCAATGGTTTTTCTTCTCTTGAACTCGCTGCTTCAGGAGTGACTGCACTGTGTGTTTGAGATACCATAAGGGCATCTGCAAAACCTTACAAGGAGATAAACCTTATTTAGATGAAGGCTAGAAATAGAGATGTTTCGATGTATTTTAGACATCAATAAGCCAGATTCTGACCAGTGAGGCGGCCAAACAATCCCTTGAACCTTCGCATAACATGTTGTCTTACAGCAGCCTCAGCAGCCTTCCATCAGGAAAAATAAAAAGCATTTAACAATCTTGATCATGAAAGCTGTCCTGAAGGGCAATTTTACTACAAAAAACTAAAGCATACCTCCAAAGCAAGTGCAGAAAGTCCGGCATCAGGTAAAACCTCATCCATCTTCGCCACATCTGTGGACAAAATCTCTGCAGGCAAACCTACTGTTTAGGTGTATAGAACCGCTAGAATGGAAAAACAAACCAGCTATTCAAACCACAAGTCCAACTCTTGCTGTAAAAGCAGAATATGCTTCCCACTGTCAAACTAGATATCTTTTAACCGTATCTTCGACTTATGCCTCTCCAGAAGAGATGGTATATTATTAGAACATGATATTTCTTAGACCATAAGCTGGTGTGTGTATTTTTGTGTTAACACACCAGGTTAGAAAATCATGACATCTTTTATTCTACATTATTGTGTGTTTTCACACCCAAAGCTGCACACTGCAACACACACTTATGACCTATGCCATGTCCAGTTAATGCCCTTAAGAGACCAAATATGTTCTAGAAGGCCAGGAAAACTTCCAGGCAATGTGAGAGAGAGAGAGAGAGAGAGAGAGAGAAGACTTTAACCTTTGCAAGGGACCTAACCTGTTTTTAATTTACAAAACATATACAGACTCAAGGGGAAATCCTAAAATGGTATTTCCAAGAATGGAAACAAATCTGACCACTACATAGAAGAATGCATAGTGTATCTCCAACATGATCCACTGCAAATTTGCAATATAGCAAAGTCGTTACAAATCATCTTGAGGCAAGCCAACAAGAAGAAACAATATGACATAGCCTCTAATCTGGGCCTCAATAGCGGCAACATGGAATCTGTCAAAACTTGGCGAGAGAGAGAGAGAGAGAGAGAGAGAGAGAGATGCTAACGTACATAAGAAAGATGGGAGGATCTATACCCAAAAAACAAGTTGAATACATTCAAAAGGCCTTCCCTGGAAGCTGAGACAGAGAACAAGAAGAAGAAGAAGAAGAAGTAGAGAGAAGGAGAGAAAGGGGAAGAAACAATCGGCCGGAAGCACGTGTAAATAGAAAACAAAAAAAATCCAAAAAGACTTTCACTTCTCCAAGCTGCCCAGCCGTCAATAAGGCTACCACTCGAAACGTGGCAGGCCAAAAAAGACAATAATTACGAACCAAGTAAATTTTTTACGTTATTTACATATAGCCAAAAAAAAATCTCTGAAGCAAACGTTTCAGGGCGGAAACATTTCCATTCCCTGGAACACATTTCTTTTGTGTTTTTATGTGACTATGCTCTTGCTTAACAGATTGGACTACCAGTTGATATAATCTACTTAGCAGTTGTACACTTTAGTGCTCATGATAAGAATTTCAGACTTACCAAATTGATTAATATGATAATAACAAATTTCATCTTTTAGCCGAACATAATGTAGATTGCACTCTAAATTATTTTTGTAAATTGTATCAATTTTAAAAAAAGATGCTGAAGCTCATACTTATCATGGATTACTAGAATGTCCATATTGAGGGTAGAAGGTGAGGCCATGAGCCCTACCTAATTTGTGAGGTCTCATGCTTATCTAAAACCCAGTCTTTCTCAAAATTATATTGACAGCCCAAGGTCTTTTTGGATTCATGGAAGTAGACCGTCCAAATCCTTCACTTTTCACAGCTGACCTCGTGTGGTCATTGGAATCAATAATTGAAAAAGTTGTGATTAGATCCCTTAGCAAATACAATAATGATTGCTTTTCCAACGATAGTCCTCTCTACATGGATCAAATAATAGAGGTCCAAAAAACGGATGTGACTCAAACACTTACTATCATCCACGTGAGTATTTCTATTTTAGAAATAGGTATGTTACCTGAAACCTCCCTGACAACGTTCAAAGGTAACCCACCCCTCCAATTTTATGAGGAGTATCACTTGGAGTATGTCCAGGCTGCATACACTCATAACAAAGATTGTCCTTCCTTCCTTTAGCCCTCCTTGTAATCCCCTCAAATTGTCCTGTGTTTGAGGATGGAATTGCAGTAGCAAAAGGTGAGGTAATAGTAGTGGTGGGTCTTTTGCTTCTTGTGCTTTAAAGAACTTTCCTTGAAATGAACACTAAAGCTCGTGCCTTCCTTTCATCATGCCATTTTGCATAGTATAAGCACCTTCCAAAGAGGTGTTTTGGATCCAAGCACCTCATGCCAATATTCTTTGGACAACCAAGAATGAACATGCAGAACCTTCCAAATAGGTGTTTTGGATCCTAAGCACCTCGTGCAAATATTATCTGGACAACCCAAGTATGAAATGCTCTGCTACTGAGGTGGTGAAACAGCACTCACCTTGGCTGCCACATCTGAAATTTCCTAGAAATAGTTGCCAAACCCATTTCCAATAATCTTCAAAGTCTGTAGCTTACTCTAATGTTAAAAAGAAATTACAGAGACAAAAAGCTTCATTGAAGACCTTCCTGAAGTCAACCAAATGTGTGGCTTGTCCAAAGTACAAGGACTGCATGAAAGCAACAAGGAAAAACATATATAGGCCGCTAAGAAAGGGGGCAGAGAGACGTTGATACGTCAAGATCATGGATGAGAGAGCCAAACACTTGCTTATATTTTAAAAAAGTAGCAGTAAGCCATAGAGATACAGTATAATGCCATTCTGAAGAATGGCACCTATCGTATCATGTACAGGCACAAAGTGGGTTGGCTAAATGCTATTCAAGAGAGTAATGCACCAATGGCACAACATAGTGAGGATGGTCGCTGCACTAGCAGCCAAGCATGCATGGAGACTTCCTCCAATAAATGTGGAGTCGGCTTTCTTAATCAATAAACATGAAGCCTGGCTTCCTTGAAGGTACCTGAGAAGGAAGTAAAATATGGGAGCAAAAGATTTCATGATCAAAGGTCACAAAGCAATTACGTCCTTGCAAGGAATTGAGGCACATACCCACAGCATGGTATGCCAATGCAGATGGTTTATTTTCAAGCATCAACATGCTGAGGAGAAAATCCATACATAATTTATGTGGTGAAGGGGAAGGATAGCTGTGTTGCTGTTGTTCAGACATGTTGATGAATCATGATTTGATTGCCGAAACAATGGGGCCTTGATTTCAGCAATCAAAGGCAAGCTTGCAGAGATGCCTGAGAGCCATATTTGGGCTTACTCATTCTTTCTCAGGCATTAGCACATGGTAGAGAGAGGACAGCATCTTTGCACCTGAGTTCAAGTAGGCAGGTGATCTTCTCACGAAGTTCAAAAATCAAGGATTGCAAGTCAACTCTGCATCTACATACAGGTTACAAGAGCATAGCAGATGATCAATCATGATGAAATAGAGATGTAGATGTAGATGGTCCCCTTTATAGGCAGCTTGTTGGTAGCTTAATTTACCTGAGCATTGCAAATCCATATATAACACGTGCAGTGGGGAAACAGCAAATAGCACATTCCATGGGTATACATTGGAGGCTGCTAAGAGGATCCTCGTATAGATAAAGGATACATTATGTATGGGCCTCCATTCACCCAACACACACAAGTTTATCAGGCCGTTGTGACTCTAATTAGGCAAGGGATGTAGAGACCTGCAAATCTAACACTGGACCTTGCTTTGCATTTGGATCAGACATAGTCCATTAGTAAGAGGCAAGGTATGGTCGCACTTTCTTCGACGGAGGGTGAGCATATGGCAAGGTTTGTGAGGGTATGCGGCTTCAACAATACTTTCAGATCTTGTCTTATTCCATGTGTCATCCTAAGATACATCGTAGACAAGTTTCAACTCTAAAAGGCTTGATCCATCACATCTGGAATCAAAACAAGGCTGTTGTCATCTGCAGTACTTCTGCTCATCAACTTCAGCGGTTTATGTTAAAGTTTAACAAATAGCAATGCAGCTTCTTTGCAGTTCCCCTTCAGAATTACAATCAGTAAGTAATATCTAGCTTTACCTTTGATTGTGAGCCCCTTTATAATCATTTGGAACTCATAGAGTAAATAATAGGCTTCAGAACAGCACTTGATACCCGTCTTCACTAACGACTTATTCTAGTACGATCTCTAACTAGGCTCCAATGATGCGGTTCTGCTTTACTCCACAATTCCTCTACAATTTCATTAGATTTTCTGCAAACCTTGTGTGTACCATTGTTTTATGCCAACGATCACTTAAAGATACCCTAAATTCTGAAAATATAGACAATTTGAAGGATAATTAGTGCTTTTTCAAATTTCTTTTTGAAACTCAGTACCAAACATCCCTTGGTCCTGGTATAGCAACGTCTGAAGTGAAATTCATCATAAGCCCCACATTTATCAAAACTACCGAAACTCAAACTAGATCAATTTCCTGCAGGAAAATCAATCTGATAGCATCAATTTCCTCGACAAGTAGCCTTGGACAGTGCCAAACTTTCATTTGGATCCCAATTTGATTTTCAAAAACAGAAATTCATAGACAAATGCATGCAGAGTTGCAAGACTCTAACCCTTGCTCAAGATGACATGTGCCATTAATTAATTGCACTTCTGACAATGGATTTTGGTCTGCAGGTAGAAGCTGGTATGTAGAACCCATGCTCCCATTTTCAACGTATTTGGGGAGCACTTTTCAAAGCAGCAAGACCTAAACCACTTATGTAAAGGGAGCCTTAATTTTAGTGGTTATTAGTATTTAGTTGTTCAAAAACAGAATTTAGGACTAAAGGACAATTGTGATCTTGTCAAACAAGGTAGTAGTATGCACCAAACACGTATCTTCTTAAAGTGGTGATATTTACTAGCATCATGTACAGGAGGTGAATATCTGGATGAGTTGAAAGGACCAAGCATTCGCACTACAAGAGAAGACACAGAGGACGTTGCATACAAGCAGACACTCAAAAGAGGCTGTAGAAAAGTAGCCCAATGCTGCCAAATACAACGATCCGCTAACACAAAGAATTCAGTGATATTATGCATCACCTTCCTGGGATGACAATGATAGACATAGGAACTGTCCTAGATGCTGAATTCACTCAGCCTTATAGCTGCTTAATGGTTTTATGTCTTTCACATTGCTTTACACTATAGACATGTCACATGAGTTTTCATTGTTGAGCTACTCAGTTTATCAGTTGATAGTTTATGTATATTCTCACACAATGCTCATTCTATCGGAGTTGTCGCTTTGCTTGCGTGGATTTTGAGTTTCTCATTTTTGAGCCGCAAGCCCAGAATCAAATCACAGTTCATGTTTCTATTGCCTCTTGAAAGATCGAACTTTGCACTTCCTTTCAAATTGAGGCTCTTCATAATCTCAAGGGAGATCTTACGGTCCTTTAAGTTTAAATGAGTACTTTGTAGTCATGAGGCAATTGAAGGGATTCCTTAAGGACAAGTATAATGTTTATGTAATTTAACACTCCTAAGGTTCCAGAAAATTCATGTACATGTTCAGTGGTTTTATCTTCGTTCCCTACCCTGTTCTCCTCCTGAAAATGTGACAAGAAATTGTACACCTTGAATATCTAAAACTTTGAACTTTTGTATTATATGTGGTTATGTACAAGCTCTAATGAGCGGTACAATTTGAATCACATGTGGGCTATGAAAATTTGAGACTACTTGCACCTATTGCATGTGTTTGTGCTTTCCCAAGATTTTTGACTTGTTCAATGGCCACAAAATTAAGACCACAACATGCCATTATTGGTACTTCCAAACACGCAAAAGCGAGAAATTGAAGTGAGCCATTTGATACCTAAAGCAGCTATCAGTTCAGTGGCAGAAGGATCTCCAACGTTGGGCTGTAAAGATTCTTGAACATACGCAAGATACCTTTGCATGCAAAGACAAAGGGTATGTTAGTAGATCAATTTGGACCTCTCTACCACAACAGGAAGAACACGTTGTTATAAATTTCTTTGGAAAACTTGAAATGCAGATATGACAACAAAAGCTATCATAAAAAAGGACTTGAAAGTAGAATCCATACCTTTTGAACAAATTTGTAGCAGCTTCATTAAGTTGCTTCTCTCCCATAGGAAATATCGTGCGAAAAGTGGATGCCAATTGAGCAAAGTCAGCCAGAAAATCCTGTTGCAAGCACACGAATAGACTGCTTAGCAAGATACTGTAAAATCTCATGATATTTTCCAAAAAACTCGTACAAACAACTATGAAATGCAAGTGTTGCGTAATATCTGGCAGGCCATATTTTATTAGTAAGAGACAAATCTTACCTAAGCATTCTCAAGAAGTTCGAACATAAAGTAGCATATCTACATTTGAACCACTGTTAAAAATGAGGTGATGCTTAGAACACAATTATTTACACGGATTCAAGCTACTTTGTCAATGTCATTTTTCTCAAGCTCGAACTGCAAAGCATTGTGGTCAAGCTTGCACTCTGCCTAGGATCATCTTCATCAATGTTGCATGGGTGGCTTTATCGATTGCCTCAACAAGGTAGGAGTTAGAGTAGGCCACTTAGGGCCTTAGCACATGGATGAGACTAGCATGGGTTTAGGATGGGAATCTTTTTGTCAGCATTACTCCCATCCTAGACCAAGAGGTCTAGCAAGTAGAATGTCTTCGTGTCAAGGGTTCGCGAGGTTACTAGCATTATTGGATCAATTCAAGCCTTCCTCACATATTAACATGGGCCTCCAACCCATCCACTCCTATTAGCTTCGTCCACTTAAGCGTTATGCCTATGCGGAAGAGTGTATTCGAAGATTTATCTAATTAAAACAAGAAATTCATAACCATTAACTAAAAAATAAAGCTCTATTATTCATTCATTCTTATTGTGAAATCAATGAGAGAATGGAACATAGAAAGAGTGAGGCCGCTGGCATGCGAACAAGGATCACCCCTGCCAGAGCTCAAGCACTTAGCATATTTCTGTATTCCAGTAAGGCTAAATCGTAACACAAAAGGACTCTAGAACTAAGGATGGAACCTATGAAGTCCTAGGAAAACAAAGAACTAAAAACCACTCCTTTATAACTATGGGAGGGAATTACAATGCTTGAACAAATAGGACAATGATAATACATGAAGTTCAAGTAGCCAAGATATGGACAGAACCCTAGAATCTCTATCAAGTGCCAAAAACTCAACCAATGGAACAGGCTGAAAGTGAAGTCCTCATGCTTCATCCTCCTTCACAGCTACTTTCCACATTAGCTGGGTTAGAAACTTGATCCCACAATCGAATATTAGGATAGGTTAGCTAACCTTCGAAGCCCTTCTCCACCTAGGTGGTACTTGTACGGATCCATGCATGTGAGTCACCAGATCCTAACATAGCAGACTGGGTTTTGATTTATGTGGAAATGGAGACTAAGAATTGTCACACCCAATCAAGGGTATTTGGCCCATATGTTCACATAGAAACCCACCATATATTTGTGGGATGTCAATTTTGTGAGGAAGAATTGGCTATAAAATGGACACCTTCCCTTTGATGCGACAAGCTCTTCCCACCAAGGCCAAGAACATGTACTTTCTGCTACACATTTGCTCCCAATAATTGGCCCATCGCTTCCATATGCTAGTGCTTTTCATCTCTCTTCCCCCCCCCCCCCCTCTCTCTCTCTCTGTGTCACAAGCATTCCAATGGCTAACGTAGTCTAATAAGCAACTGCATGAGTTGCCACTAACCCACCTCCTGATATCAGTTAGGTTGTCAGAATATGCTAAAAATGTGAACCGGTTGCTGGTTGCTTGAATATTTCTTTCCAGAGAAAAGGATCTTCTATTTATGCTTCAAATAAAACCACCATACAAATCAGAAAAAACAAAAAAAGGTGATGACCATGGGAAAAATAAAAGAGTTGATGGCCATCAAAAAAGGGCCAACCTATTTCCTGAGAACCTAGCATATTGCCTAAGGAGTCTCTCGAATAGGGGCTGACAACCAAACTGGTGGACTATACAACCAACGAATATCTTTCATAGTGAGGATATAGAAGATGCTTGCACAAACACTTCTGCCTTTCAGTGGTCACTCTAGAACTCAAAGTCTCCCAGAAAGTGTGTAGATGATGTCCTGCCAAATGCTGACAAGAGTGGCCGGCGGAGTAGTCTGCTAGAATCCCATCACCAAACTGCAATAGGTGACCCAGATGTGCTAGACACTGATGGTGGCAATTGTCTCCCACACACTATCCTCTACCCAGGGTGCAGGGTAGGCTTGACTGGGAGGAACCGCCTCATTGCCTTAATCCTGGCCATAGTCTGGCTGTGAATTTGAAAGGTTGGATCCGTGCGGTCTATCCAAAATGCATGCCCACTCTCTATGAGCCATGCGACCATCCCCCACGTGAAGTCTCTCTCCATCCATTGGCCACTATCCTCAAAGCTACTAACCAAATGCTCTATGCTACTCAGAGGGGCCCGCCAGAGACGAGGCATTACTCTCGATGTAGCCCATCGGATACAGAGATCCAAGAGAGCGCGCCCCCCGCCACCACGGAAGACAGCCCAACGGACACAAATACGTGAGCTCTTTGCATCACATCAAAGGGCCATCAAGGAGCCGGGCTATATAGAGCCTCCACATGTACTTGGAGCTCTGATTCTAAGTAGTTGATTGCCCTTAGTTTCCTACTATGTTTTGTACTAGTTGTACTAGGGTTTTTTTCATTCTTATCATTTAGCACTCAGCAAGGGCCTTAGTGTGCCCTTTGCTTCAATCCACAATGGCTTGTATGGGTTACGTATATGATATATCTTGTATCTTTGTCTCATAGACCCGCGAGGTCTCCCGAAGACGTTAATACAACTTTCTTTCTTTCTCCGCTCCATCCCGCTCTACCTCCGCTCCAACCCCACTAGCCCTCCGCTAGCTCTGCAATAGCCCTCCCTGCTCCAGGCGCGCTAGTCCACCACTCCCCCTCCGCTTCACTTTCGCTCCAGCCCGCTCCACCCCCGCTCCACCCTCGCTAGTCCTCCGCTCTATCTCCGCCCCACCTCCTCTCCAACTCGTTCCAACCCCCTGTAGCAGTAGCAGTTCATGGGAGAACCACCCCCAAGCCGAGCTGAGCCCTTGGCTCTACCTTGGGGGGTTAATTCAAGCTAAAGGGCCCCTGCATTTAAAGCAAGCACCATGGAATTTCCGAGCACGAAGACATTCGCAACAACGCCCCTCAGCAAGCCCTCCTATTCCGATGTAGCAGTGACACCCAGCCCTTATGCATTACATTTCAAGCGAATGGCTGGACCAGACCCACAAGAGTAGATCTACTACACACAGGAAGTAAGAGAGCTCAGGCTTATAGTAGCAACTCTCGGGAAGAAAGTAAAGGAGTTGGAAAACAATGAAGGTAAGCACGAAATCATTGCTGAAGTGGAGAGATTATAGGTTCTCCTACTATCATGGATAATACGCAGCAAGCCATTGTCCCTCATCAAATCGTTCAGGCTGAGTTCGGGACATCCCCACTACAGGTAGATGCGGCATTCCAGACTCACTTACCTCTACCACGTGCGTGCTTATGGCTCATGTACCACAGGGCAACGCAGGCTACCTTGGTTGGCACTAGCATCTTATATGGCATTAGCAGCTCAGGGTGATTAGAGATGTTCGTACGCGCGCACATGCGGGTGGTTTGAGAGACTGGGTTTTCATATAGACAGGCTGCCATCCTTCAGTACAGCATTGATGCTCCATTTGTCCCATTCCAGGGCAAATCATCCAAGAGGATCTCCTACAGCTACACACATTCAAGACCTGGCTAGCACAGGCAGAGCTCCCTATGAAGCTCAGTTTCTAACGAGACCACTGCTTGCACATTTCAACAAAGGGTTTCATCATCCCACCGGGGTACACCCAGATTCACCTACCACATTATTTCAGGATTGCCCTTGACTGTTAGGTGTGTCATCACAGCGACTCCATATCGACAGCGGGCGAACATAGGGGATACCCAGAGAGAGTCGTATCTGCACATTGTGTGAGTGCCATGAGGTGGAGTCAGAGGAGCACTTTTTCTTCCCTTGCCCAGTCTACTATGAGATTCGTGGACGATACCATTTCCTTTTTAGAAACGGATTCGAGAGCCTCTCCAAACTCCTCCTATACCCAGATCAGAGATGCCTAGTAGCTTTTAATCACGAGGCATTACGGCATAGAGATCATCTCATCAGATTGAAGAGACAGGAGCAGGGGACCGTGCCTAACCCATCCCAAACTACGATCACATACTTCTTCCAAGTAGAGCAGGTTGCTCTCCCAACCACGGATAGCAAAAGAGGTAGAGAACCTGAGACCGAGACGCGGCACACCCGACAGAGGATAGACGCACAAATCACACTCACTGACATCTCTATTTTCAAACCTGGGGTGCAACCAACCAGGGTTACCGTGGCACTTGTCAAACGTCGCGGGTAGCGGCCAGGAGGGCCTGACGGATTACTCATCCAGATAGCAAATAGCAATCCATCACGGGCTTCTTGCCTACACTGCCTAGTCTGTCATTGGGTGTATCTTGACGTTTTGTATGCTTATTGTATTGAATTGGATCAGAGTAGGCCATCATCTCCCGGTCATATTGTAGGCCATCATCTCCCGATCGTATTGATGCCCTCTGGGTCCTAGTATGTGCCATGTAGCTTTAGTTATTGGCACTTAGGTCACCTAGTACTTTTAGTGTCTTACACCTAGTACTAGTGGTACCACAAAGACACTGTCCTAGGGTTCCCCTTTATTTTTGTGCTTTGTACTTTCATTTGTTTCGTTGATGTGACGGCTTTCAGCGTTCTGCTTCACGTTTGTACCTCCTTTCACTTCCTTGAGCCTACAGTGGTATCAAAGCAGGTTCCTACTCATGCTAGCTGTCCCCCAACGCTTTGCATTGCCATCTTGGAGAATCCAGATGAGTTTACCTTGCCACTCTTCAACAGGTGACATCTTTTTTCTTCCAACATAGCTCCATCGACGTACTGTCGTACAACCTTGCGTCAACACCGTACAATCGTACGAAACACCATCCATATACTGCAAACAATCTGTCGTACAATTGCATGTAATCTGCCGTACAACAGATTGTTTGCAGTATATGGATGGTGTGCCGTACGATTGTACGGTGTTGACGCAAGATTGTACGACAGTACGTCGATGGAGCTACACTGGAAGAAAAAAGATGTCGCATGTTGAAGAGTGGCTTTTCTCAGCCAGCATACCTTGTTTTTAGAGCCAACAACCTCAAAGCCAGGAGGTTGTGTCACATAAACTTCTTCCTGTAGATCCCCATGAAGAAATGCAGTCTTGATGTCAAGCTAGTGCACTTGCCAATGGTGATGGGCTGCAATGGCAATGACACATCTGATAGTAGTAATCCTGGAAGTGGAAGCAAAGGTCTCCTCAAAGTCAATGCCTTGTTGTTGGGCATACCCTTTTGCAACAAGACGGGCTTTGTGTCGATCTATGCTACCATCACTCAGCTCTCATTACATCCATCCACTCTTTGCTGTCAAAAGCATCTTTATGGCACAAGGCTCTTCATTGCAAGCTGTAGCAAGGAGTACAAACTCAAGAAAGTGACCATGCATATGTCTATTCCCTAATCTTGTCCGGGCAGCAAGAGGTTGATCTTATTTGCTGTCCCTCAATGTGTCAAGAAGCCATCTGGGAACTTGCCTTTGTTGTCTATTGACAGCTCTTTCTTCAATCACTGCATCATGAATATTGGGATCATTTTGTGCTGGAAGAGGAACCTGCAAATCAGCATGGGGTGCTGGCTGATCATTGCTTGTTGGAGGGCCTGCAGGAGGCTCATGTTGCTGCGTGCTCCACCTTGAGCGTCTGTAGACTTTCTGTCCAGATCCAAACACCTTGCTGCCCTAGAAGACAGCCAAGGTCCAGCCCTAGATGAGCTCTGTCTGCAGCAGCAACTCCTAGTCTCCTCTGCCTCGTGAATGTAGGCCTGAGGGTGTGAGTATAGCTGCTCCTGCTGCTCCTCTGATGGCTGAGCTGTTGAATATGAAGAATGAGGCTGGATGCCTCCTTTTATAGGCCCAAAGGGCCCCTTGAAGTGACCGACTGGCCTGCCCTAATATGGCCGACCAGTCTGCCATAAAACCGACTCCACACGCCCCTATTTATTGGGCTGTGGGAACATCTCTAGGGCTGTGTGCTCCTTGCCTTGAAGTGGGAGCCCAGCCCCCTTGCTTTGTGTGCCAGCCCACACCGGTCCCCAGCTAAGCCTCTTTGCAAGCCCCTTTCTTTTTTGGAATGTTTACTTTCTAGCTTTCATCTTGCCTATCAGATACCTCAAGTTGTACTATGCTCCCTTTGATGTCACCCTGATCTTCCTTTGGTTCCTCCTCAATCACTGCTAGCTTTGCACGTTGAGGTTGTACTTTGTTCTCTGTTGGTTGTACTGCTTCATCAATCTTTACTTTGCCAGGTATAGGTTGTGTGGTGTCTGTTAATGCCCACCTAACCTTTTTATCTGTATTTACCTTATCCAAAGCTTTAAGAACCTCATGTCAAACTTTCTTTTGCTCATCCCAATCAATTGGGTGCTTGCGTTTGTCTGCCATTGGCACTTTTTTTCCCTTCAGGATTGGTCCTTTAGACCTTGTTACAGCCAGTGCTGCAAGATCACTTTGTCCCTCCGACATGTCACTCTCTTGTTTGCACCCTAACCAATCACATAAACTGGCCAATACCGGCTCCATGACCTTGTTCTCTTTTGTTACTGTCTGCTTTACCTTCACAATTCCTTCCTCTACCCCATTCTACTCGAGTTGTATGATCACAGCATTGGCTTGGGCTGGTGGTGGATGAGCCAGATTTTGCGTTTGTGAACGAGTCTGGCACTAAACAATCGGAATGCCCCTCTCATTGTAGTGTTTACACCAGAGTTCACATCCTGGCCCTTGCCGGTGTCCAGCTTTTCCAAAATATGTGCAATTCTGTGCATCATTACTTGTATTGGCTTGTCGAGGATTATTTTCCTATGCTGGTCTTCTCATCTGATTAGCATTCTCATTCACCCCTACTTGATTGGTTGCAGGTGGTTCTGTCGCTACTACAGCAGCTTGCATGTGAGGAGGCAACCGCCCCCTATAATTCGAATTGTACCAGCAATTGGCACTGTCATGATTTCATTTGAGACAAAACTCACATTGAGCTTTCTCAGATGAACCGGCTTCTGATAGCCCCATACTTTTCAAATGCTTTTTGATCTTTTTCTCTAACTTCTCACCCCTGAGAAAGCTTTTGCCTTTTTCTTTGACTTAAAACTCCCCTTAGACTTTCCCTTCTTGGATTCCTTCTTTCTTTTTCTCTTGGACTTCATGTCCTCATCATCCGAAGCATTCGAATCGTCCTCCTCGGACTCAAATCCTGCATCATCATCCTCACTATCCGTGTCAGAGTCTTCATCCGAATCTGTGGCCAAATCTGAATCCTCTGCATCCTTCTTTTTACCCTTCTTTGTCGTTGGCTCCTTCCAATGTATCCCTTCTCGCAACAGCACTTCTCAAATCCTTATTTAACCCCTTCAGAAATAATCCCCCAATTGCTCCTCAGTCGGTCTCTGAGTGGTGGCTAGCTTCTAGTTCAAATTTCGGAACTTCTGGGCATAGTCTTCTACCAATAGATCCTTCTGTTTCGATTATCAGAGATTCTTGAGTATTGCTTCTGGTGTTTTCTCTTGTCTAAACCTTGACAGAAAAGCTTGTTTTAAAGCATCGTAATCCGAAAAGTGATTCATACCATATTGAATGAACCAACTCATGGCCTTGCCCACCAAGGTTGCTGCCAGTTGTTCCTTCTTGACCTCATCTCGCCAAGCTGACCTTCGAAACCACTTGCTACCCATCAAGTCTCAAATTGCCCAATGTGACTATCAGGGTCTTGTTTTGTCTTGCCATTGAATTTAGTAGAGCGGACTCTGGGGTTCTGCATGTTGATTTCTGGATTGATTGGAACTGCTGGTTTTGCTCTCCTTGGGCGGGGTTTGCTCGGGAGTGGCAAAAAGGGCATTGCTTCGGAGAAGAAGAAAGCAGGATTGACAGTAAATGCCTCACATGCAATTGAATCCCATGAGCCATCAGATGCCCCATATGCACATGCTCCCCAGGATGATTGGGCATGGGCTATCCATTGCTCTTTTGATCCCTCCAAAGTTGATGCATTCTTTTCTGCTAACGATGCTCAATCTTGGAATTTTGATAGTGGTGCTTCGAAGCACGTAACCTCTTGCAAACAGTTATTTCATTCCTTGGCTAATGCACCTCAAGGGGGAACTGTCACATGTGCTAATAATGCTTCCTATGCTGTAAAAGGAATTGGAGATGTGCAGCTCACAACCATTTCAAGCCATCCTGTCACTTTGACAAATGTTCTTTTTGTACCTAGAATTGAAGTCAACTTGATTTCAATTTCAGCAATCGCCACTTCAAGTTTCAAAGTGATATTTGATGGATACAAATGCCTAGTATATGATCTTTGTGATGACAATGCCATAGTTCTCACTCGCACTTTGAAAAAGGGGCTTTATCACCTTGATTATCACTCAGTTGCACTTTCTATTGAAGCATTTGCTATTTCAGATTAACAACTTGCTAAAACTCATCTTTGGCACGAGAGAATGGGTCATCTAAATTATAGAGCTCTTGCCAAACTACATTCACAAGGCATGGCAAATGATGTATCTCAAACTCACACAGTTTCCAAATATGTGTGTGAGGGTTGTCTTTTGGGTAAGATACATCGGTTTCCTTTTCAAAAGGATTGTCCAAAATTCTCACAGAGGAAATTGCAGCTAGTGCACATTGATGTCTGTGGCCCAATGAGGACAAATGCCATTGGAGGGTACAAATATTTCATGACTCTATTTGATGACCTCACAAGATATTGCTGGGTATATGCTTTAAAAGCCAAATCTGAAGTGTTCTCATTGTTTCAGAGGTGGCTGAACATAGTTGAAAATGAATCGGGATGCAAGCTTGTCACCCTCAACACAGACAAGGGGGAAGAGTATATGTCACAGGAGTTTGATGCATTTTTATCTTCACGAGGCATTGTTCACTCCGCTCTCTCACCTCCCTACTCCGCCTCGGCTCTCCACCTCAGCCTATAGCCCCTCTGCTCAGCCTCTCCCGCTAGCCCCTCCCTCAGCCTCTCTCTCCCGCTAGCCCCTCCGCTCAGCCTCTCCCGCTAGCCCCTCCGCTCAGCCTCTCCGCCTCAGCCTCCCTCACCTGCTCAGCCTCCCCGCCTCAGCCTCCCTCCCCCGCTCAACCACCAGCAGCAGCCGCCACCAAAAGTCACCATCCGCCTCAGCAAGGGACACGTAACCCCAAGGTTTGGCCTGAGCCCCAAAACCCAACCCTTGGGGTTAGTTACAGCAAGGGGCGCCTGAATATATGCAGGCCACTATGGATGGGGATGCCAAGACACCTCTGGCCTTCCCCAAGATCAAGACACTTGTCTCGACCCCGACAAAAGCACTATATTCCTCCGTTGCAGCTCTCCCCTCGCCTCCCCCGTATGTGTTTGCAAAGACGCCGTCCCCATATGCAAAGAACTATCTACAGCAGAAGAGAATGGTAAGCATGATAGACCCACAAGAGCATATTTATTACTTATAGCAGGAAATCCGTGAGCTCAAGCTCAGACTTGCAGCTTTAGAGAGGAAAATAGATGCATGGGAAGCACAAGGAAAACAGGAAATTATTCATGAGGTACTGCAGATACACAATACAGCAGCACCCACACCACAGATGGTGACTAAAGTCCAGGACCTGGTCACAAGTCAGCTCCAATCAGTAAAACAGGAAATTACAACAACACTGGACACTAAAGTTAACACCTCGGATGTGTATGAAGAAGTACAAGAACAGGAAAAGAGGGTGGCTAATTCACGATTTGTACACATAGGGGGGGTACCAGAGGGCTGGTTTGAAGGAACTCAAAAGGAAACACTGGAAAATATCATGGAAAGAACCCCAAACTAGAATGGGATGCTGAAGACGTAATAGTTGTCTTACAGAAGGGGACAACCAAGTATGCTTCTAGAACAAGATGAAAAGAAGCAAGATTCTTAAGCAAACCAATAAGCTGAAAGGCACTAAAATATGGATAGCAGAGGAGCTCACCCCAACTCAGCTCAAAATGAAGGCCACTGAATTGGCTAAAGTGAAGGATGCTCGAAAGGAAGGAAAATGGGCTGTTTACAGAGATGGAAAAGCACTTATAAGAGACTTCAAATCCAAGCCTAAAGACTCTCAGTCTTAAACTGATGTAATGCAGGCCGATTATCGTTGGTAGTAGACTGTAGTAGACTGTTGTTAAGCTATAATAACTTTGTGAGTGCTATATACACTCACAAGAGACCCTCAGTCTATAACTGATGTTTTGGTGTTCACCTTTTGGTGTGTGTTTGTCCAATAGGCCCGTGAGGTCTCCCGAGGACGTTAATATATCTTTCTTTCTTTCTTTCATGCACTACTCCTTACACTCCTCAGCATAATCCTATTCCTGAAAGAAAGAACAGGTCCACTATGGAGATGGCCAGATGCATGCTTAAGGCCAAGTCCTTGCCCAATAAATTATGGCTTGATGCACTGATGTGTGCCAACTATGTGCTGAATAGATCACCTACAAGGGCATTGAGAACTGTTACACCTTATGAAGCATGGAAAGGCAAGAAGCCTTCACTTTCACATATGAGAGTTTTTGGGTCTCTTGCATATGTACATGTACCATCTCAGCTAAGACATAAGCTTGATGATAAGGCAATCAAATGCATATTCATTCGTTACAGCTAGGAGAGCAGAGGATATCGGTTGTACCAACCAAATACTGGGAAGATTATTGTCAGTAGAGATGTAATCTTTGCTGAACATTCAGCTTCTCCTCTTGTGGACTGCAAAGCAAAGCCAGAAGTTGACATGTTTGATGCCTTTGACTCTTGGTTACCTCTTCTCCCCTCAAGAGGGGAATTTGACGAGCAACATGAGCCTCCTCCAAGCCCTCCAACAAGCAATGATCAGCCAGCACCCCATGCTGATTTGCAGGTTCCTCTTCTAGCACAAAATGATCCCAATATTCATGATGCAGTGATTGAAGAAAGAGCTGTCAATAGACAGCAAAGGCAAGTTCCCAGATGGCTTCTAGGGAATAGACAGATGCATGGTCACTTTCTTGAGTTTGCACTCCTTGCTACAGCTTGCAATGAAGAGCCTTTGTGCCATAAAGATGCTTTTGACAGCAAAGAGTGGATGGATGCAATGAGAGTTGAGCTACAATCTATTGCCAAAAATGACACATAAGAATTAGTAGATCTACCTCCTAGCAAGCATGCCATTGGTACCCAATGGGTCTACAAATTAAAAAGGAAATCTAATGGCAACATAGATCGACACAAAGCCCGTCTTGTTGCAAAAGGGTATGCCCAACAACAAGGCATTGACTTTGAGGAGACCTTTGCTCCCACTTCCAAGATTACTACTATCAGATGTGTCATTGCCATTGCAGCCCATCACCATTGGCAAGTGCACAAGCTACTGCCTTTCTTCATGGGGATCTGCAGGAAGAAGTTTATGTGACACAATCTCCTGGCTTTGAGGTTGTTGGCTCTAAAAACAAGGTATGCCGGCTGAGAAAAGCCCTTTATGGTTTGAAGCACGCACCCAGGGCATGGTATCCTAAAATTCATGCACACTTACTGTCCCTTGGTTTTCATAATAGCCCAACAGAGCCCACTCTTTATGTCTGTGGGAGTGGATCTGATTTTTTAGTGCTGATTTTATATGTGGATGACATGCTGATCACGGGCCCTGATACTCAGCATATTGCAGCTTTCAAGGCTGATTTGCAGCAAGCTTTTGAAATGTCAGACATGGGACAGCTGCACTATTATTTGGGCATTCAGTTTGCTCATGTTGAGGGGGGTATTATGATGACACAGTCCAAGTATATTGGACAGCTCCTTGATTGTTTTCAGTTTGAGGATTGCAAGCCAATCTCTACTCCTATGGACCCTAGCTTCAAATTTTCAGCTCATGATGGGAGCCCACCATGTGATATCACTCTTTACCAGCAGGCTGTTGGATGTCTCATTTGCTTGTGCCACACCAGACCTAACTTACAACATGCAGTATCCCAGCCCAGCAGGTTCATGCACATGCCCAGTTCACAGCATTGGCAGGCAGTGAAGAGAGTCTTCAGATATCTCAGAGGCACTCAGGATTTAGCCCTCTTCTATGGTGATCAGGGTTCACTTACCATGCATGCTTACACGGATAGTGACTAGACAGGTCGTTCCGACACCAAAGTGTAACATACCGGCAACTATTTTTTACTTGGCAGTTCATGTGTCTCTTGTCTCAGCAAGAAGCAACCAACAGTTGCCACATCCAGCTGTGAGGCTGAGTACAGGGCACCCTTCACCGCTATAGTAGAGTGTGTCTGGCTTCGACCGTTACTTGCAGATCTTGGTATCCGCGAGACATCCTCCACCATGGTCTACACTGACAGCCAGAGTGCTTTGGCTATTGCACGTAATCTAGTGTTTCACGTGCGTACCAAGCACATTGAGGTTCAATACCATTATGTTCAAGAGCGGTTGTCAGCATGAGACGTAGAGTTGTCCTACCTTCCCACACAGGACAACATAGCAGATCTGTTTACAAAGGCACTTCCTCGTCCCAAGTTTGAAGTCTTTTGACAGGCTTTACACTTGGTTCCCTTTGTTACACGATCTGGCTACCTTGTACATTCATAGGTGGCTATATCCCTTGGGATGAACATGTGCCACCATGACCAGAAAATACCAAGTATTCTAAGACGTTTACAGAATACTTCAGCCCATACCATGGAGGGGGGTTTGTAGGCCATCATCTCCCGGTCGTATTGATGCGCTCTGGGCCCTGGTATGTGCCATGTAGCTTTAGTTATTGGCACTTAGGTCACCTAGTACTTTTAGTGTCTTACGACACCTAGTACTAGTGGTACCACTAGGACACTGTCCTAGGGTTCCCCTTTATTTTTGTACTTTGTACTTTCATTTGTTTCGTTGATGTGACGGCTTTCAGCGTTCTGCTCCATGTTTGTACCTCCTTCCACTTCCTTGAGCCTACAATCAGACTGTGTCTCCACATGAGGATGATGACGCCAAGATGTCTGTACATGATTATGGTGGACATGTACGATGATATCACTGACTATGTCTACACAGTTTTCTAGCATGAGTTAGGATGCTCACTTAGTAGCTCCACCCTTTTGCTCATCGTATCAGGTTTTCCTTCAGTCTCATAGACCCATCGGTCTTTCACAGACTTTAATAAACTTTCTTTCTTTCTTTCTTTCTCTCTTACAGCCTCTCCGCTCTCCGTTCACCCTCTCCACTCACCCACTCAGTCTCTCCGCTGACCTGCTTAGCCCCTCCACTCAGCCTCGTCACCCGCTCAGCCGCCTACCTCGCCAGCCCTCCACCTACTATGCCTACCAGCCCCGCCTAACGCATCAGCGCAGGTCCGACAACAGCAGCCTCTCCTTCGTCACCTAACCCCTAGCCCAATTGGGGGGTTAGCTCAGCAGGGGGTAGCAGGAGACATGGCCAATAAAAGAATGGCCCAACCTCTCTTCCCCCTCCTTTTCTTCAAAAACCCATCAACTCCAACAGCTCCTTCCAGCAGGGCGAAATATGTCACAGTTGCAGCTTGAACACCCTCTCCTTATGCACATATATATGAGAGAGGTCTTTTCGCCCACCCCATTATTGGATATCATGAACATAGTTTGTTCTTACAACTTGGTAATTAAGAGATAATTAATGAGGTTATAAAGTCTAGCAAGGCTTCTCCACCTACCCCCCAGTTAGTGTCCACAGTCAAGGATTTGGTTCAAACTGAAATGCAGACAGCGAAGCAGAAGGTAATTTTGGAGTTTGGAGCAAAGGTAAATAAAGCTGATATTCAAGAAGAGATTACGGAAAATGAAATCAGACAGGATAATGCATTAAAAATCAGGATTGGGGGATTCCCAGATGGATGGTACAATGAGGAGGATTCATTCAGTGATACCTTAGCACATGTTAAAGCAGCCATGCCTAACATTGACTGAACAGCAGATGAGGATGACAAGCCTGATAACGGAATTAGCCAAGGTTAAGGCTGCCAGGAAGGATGGGAAGTGGGCAGTGTACCCAGAGGAATAGCACTCATTAAGAAATTCAAATCAAAACCAAAAGACTCTCAGTCTTAAAATAATGTACGGCCGATTATATATATGTCTCACACATGTATGCACACATACACACATATGCATCCATTTCAACAGAAGCATTGGTCACTGAGTTTCTGTGAGGATTGCGGAGAAGAAGACAGTGCGTCATTGAGGTAAAGAGGACTAGCCCTTCAAGGTAAAGGCCAGTCTGCATTATAAAGTCACTGTGATCCTTAAAGTGGGGGGATCGACTGAGGGCTTCTCCCTCTTCCACTCTGGCAATACCCCTGTTACCTGTGATACTTTCGATAAACAAAACATTTCCGACATGCTTCAAGGTAAGGATACACACCATGCCTAGTTTGGAGTCAGTAGATACCTTGGAGCATATTTTGCACCTTAATTGTCTTGTTCTAGCAGAGTAAGGTTGGCCTGGCTTCTCAACAACTATCCTTACAGATTTCTCTGTACCTAGCTTTTGAGAACTAGCTATCTTACATATGAGGTCTTACTACCAATCTTTACCCACACAGCAACCCCTGAGAATGTGTCTTCTTAACCTGTATTCGAATGGGATGCTCTGCCTCTGAGCACATGGACATAGGCCCAATATCTATGAACATATCTCTTCAGCATATATTTGCTGTGCAACTCCCTGCTGTTGACTTATTATCTACCTTTCGATTCAAATTCAATGTTGGCTTGCAGTAGAATTGAACAGCTTCTCCTTATACACAACCAGGTGCACTCTTGCTTTGCAGAAAAAGACACCAAAGAAAGCAACAAGTGTTCTACAAAGGCTGGTCACTGTTGCCAGCAAAAGGGAAATATTAAAGTTCTTCTTTCTTTGAAAGGAAAGAAATTTCAAGATAGTTTTAAGCACCAGGTTCACACACCCACCTTATAATCCCATAAGCGCACTACTAGACTGAGGCAGCCAATAGAGCATATATATCATTAAGAAAGAGAAGGATATATCTAGATGAATCCAGGAATGTGCCAAACTCATCCTCTAACAACACAAAACCTAGGGCAGTTTCAATCTCATGACAGCACTCACACGGTTGAAACTTGAAAGAGAAGGATGCATACTAACATGAAGGAAAACATTATTAACAACAGGTAAATCATTTGCAATCACCGGGAATGTATCTTTTACAGACCTTATTGAGGATCTCCATTACTTTCTTTGGTGACTGATAATCTGACTCTTGTTCAGCCTCATACAGAGATGCATGATTTGTTTCTGCTGAGCAGTCCTTTGACAAATTTTTTACCCCTTGAAGAGCTGCAAGAAGCCGTTCCAAATTGGCCGCCAAATATTTATCCATAATTTTCTCAACCTGAAACAATGCAATGAGAATTAACGTTCTTTTGTTTGTCAAAATGACTGCTTAGTTCCATCATGGAGATGGTTCAAATAGATAGAGTTGATTCAAATTTGCTTCTGGAAACCTTATGTTCATGCTCCATACCATGGCAACTGATTTTAATGATTGTAACTCTTAACTCAATTTTGGATCCAATAATTAACAACAAGATAGACCTTTTATAGAGCAAAATTATTCTTTGAGCAAAGCTTGCCCATTGTTTTGAGATATGACTAAGGAAATAAAATTCCCCAAAAGGTCATGTATGACATTGTGTGCTAGGACAATTCATTAATTAAACATCAAGAAAATCTAAATAGTTTGTCAAAAAGGATTTTCATGTAAGAGTTATGCTAATTTATGTGTTTTATTACAAGGGTGGAACTATCTTCACCTTGTGATGAAAGCTCTCAAGCTCCTACGGATTCCATCCTCTCCTCTCCTTGCCACATGTCATGACCTTGTGAATCCAATCCAATTTCTTTATTGAACATCAATCTAGGGGCCTCCACCACTATTTTTGGTCTAAAACATTTTGGGCCAAAATTACTTATTTTGCGCCCAAAAATGGGGGTGGAGACCCCATCTACAATCTTCTTCTTCTTTTTTTTTTTTCTTTGGGGGGGGGGGGGGGGGTAAATGGCAGTAGAGGCCCCGGAATGGTTGTAGACCGCCCAACACTGGGAGACCCCATCTACAATCTTCTTCTTCTTTTTTTTTTTTGGGGGCGGGGGGGGGGGGGGGGGGTAAATGGCAGTAGAGGCCCCGGAATGGTTGTAGACCGCCCAACGCCAGGTCTACAACCATTCCGGGCCCCAAAAAATGCAGTTGTAGACCCCTAATGCCAGCGTTGGGGGGTCTACAACCGTTTTTTCGGGCCGAAAATTGGCAATGGAGGCCCATAAAAAACGGTTGTAGACCCCCCAACACCGGTGTTGGGATGTCTACAAATATTTTTAGGCCCCAAAAAAATGGCTGTAGACCCCCCAATGCCGGTGTTGGGGGGTCTACGATTGTTTTTTCTTTTGCTTGAAAATGGCGATGAACACCCCAAAATGGTTATAGACCCACCAACGTCGGCATTGAGGGATGGCTGTGGGGGCCCCAAATGGTTGTAGACCCCCCAATGCGGGCGTTAGGGGTCTATGGCCATTTTGGGCCGCCGCCACCATTTTTAGACCCAACAAAAAAAAAAACTTGGCCCAATTTTTTGGGAAACAATAGTGCTAAAGGCTCCAAAATGGTTGTAGACTCTTCCAACACCAGCGTTGGGGGGTCTACAACCGTTCTAGGGCCTCCACTGCTCTTTTTGGGCCCAAAAATTTTTTCTATTGCAATCATTTTGCGCACTCATTGGGGGGTCTACGACCACTTTCAGGTCCTAACATTGAGGACTAGCATTCAATTGCCAAGCACAATTCTTACATTGAACTTAAGCATTAAACCATTCTAATATTTAAATGTAACGTCATTTCCCATCATTAGATGCAATTTGAAATAGTGAGTTTGCATTTAGCATTGCCATACCATTGTCGAGCATATACGAAGGCTACTCAATTGTTAAAAATAAATTTCAAGCATAGTAGCATTTGGAGTATTTCCTTTAACATCCTCCATTCTACTATAGAGCTCGACTTTAAGCAAAGTGTTAACTAATAATCATCCACCAAAATGTCTTAGTTGCTCGAAGATGAATTCGCTTGAGAAATTGTGCTCGAGAAATGGACATCCTCGTTAACAACCAATACACACGTGATTAGGCAGCTTGAAACTAGTTGAGACATACTGAATGATTGAGCTCCTGAAGTAGAACAACAGCTTCTGAGCGAGCATGCACTGGCTCCAAATTTGCCATGACACGCGCCTGCACATAAAGAAACTCACATTTAGTAACCTTTCAGATTCATCTAACTACACAAAGGACCATAATTAAATCAAAACTCGGTAAAATCATCTTCAAATGTGATTAGAACAAGGCTACAAAGCAAGAACATACGTCAAAATTTTGCATTCAAAAGACACTTTAGAAGAGCAAGAACAAATCTTTCCTTTTGAGTGAAACGCTAAGTAGGTATGTCATGTTACTTTCTCTTCTATATATCGGAGAAGAACGATCCAGATGTGATCTTTTGGATGTAATCTGAAATATCCTTCCAATGTTGAGAGCCATTCTTTCAACTCATTGAGATCATTGGTCTTCCCTTTAAACTTTTGGACTGACAATATATATTTCATGTTTCGTCCACATACTTGTCCAACCATGCCTTTGCCATAATCTAAGAAAAATCAGCCCCTTGCCCCTAGATAGTACAGTCATGCAGTGCAGACAAGACACCACCAATTATTATCCCTACGAAACCATGCGCTTGTTGATATGTGACCGCCTCCGAGGCAAACCTGTCTAGGCTGCAGCCTGCACCTGAGCTAGTCGAGACTCTACGTAGTGCATCCTGTCTACTTGACTAAGACCCAGTCCTCTTATAGGCATCGTGCTGAAATAGAGCTAGAAAATAACCTTCATAGGAGAAGGCTCTCCCAAAAGCGTCCACAAGAGGCTAGGATGTGCCAAATGGCTGTAGTGAAGGCTTGCCTCTATTCCATGCATGCGAATCATTAAAAGACACAAAGATGTCACCCACTAACAAATGAGATGATAAGGGAAATTGATTTGAGTGTATCCATACACAAGATGAGCTGCTCACAAATAGGCCTTCCAAAATTGAGAGGCTCAGTTCGGTTGCATCATACATGCTGCCCGCCATGTGTCATTTCGGTGCTTGCAACGAAACCCCATCATAAGGGTGTAGCATTATTATGCCCTATGAGATCAAGCTCCTTAGATGTGGTTGTTGACCTTTGTCCTTCATGAGTTTGAACTCCTCTCAAGTCAATTGTAGCATGCTTGCAACACCACCCTATGTATGGTCCTCAATGTTTGCATCATAATGCATGCTAGGGTGTTATCTTGTGTTACCAAACCACCATATTGATCTGCAACAACAAGCTATTTTGCATCAGCCCATCTAAAGCAACATGTTCCTACTCCAATGATATTGTATCATGTGTATCAGAATGCCGAAGTATATAGCACCATTGGGTTATTGCCTAGTGTGCAAACAACCCTGTTTCTCCGTTGCTCACCATAGTACCAACACTGCCAATATGCCGTCAATCCATTCAGCACCTGCCCTAGGAGACCGTATGAGTTCAGAACCTGTGCCTCTGCAATTGTACATCTGCTTCAAAATCCACCCTCTGACTAGCACGCTAATCCACCCATAAGAAACCTGATCGTCATCTCTGCTCCTCACTGGACAAAGTCTGCTTCAGAGAAATTAGGCTTTGCATTAAGATTTCCCTGTTGCATATTTGTCATGTGCATGGATTGGTATCCGACGTGTACTGGGTACACAAGACTAGCTCAAGTAGCCTGGGGAGGCTTAGAGCTAGGCAGACTTGATTCTCGGGTTGAGTGGCAAGGGTACGAACCAGTTAGAGGTCTTCACTATTTTTGGCGCTTGGGGCCCGAGTCTATATAAGGGGCCCAGAGGTTCAGTTCTCAGAGAGCCGATGGGAGCAAGTTTCGTTCCCAGGTGCTAGGTCTGTGGATTGAGTCGCGGATGCACGCCTGCATCATAGCGTAGCCTAAGGCCCAGTAGCAGATCCCAGGCTTCACTGCGCCACTTGGTCGTATGGGACACTAGGCTGGTTAGGATCTGGTTGGGAGTTCATGCCAGTAGCTCGGCTCGTGGCTCGGAGGGGACATCTCCTGATTCGGGATCACATCTCGTAGATGTCATGGTTGGGTGGTGAGCAGCCTGCTCAGTTTCCTCACGTTGGTGTGTTCTTGTGTTTGCTTGCAGATCAGAGGTTTCAGGAGTGCTGGGGACGTGTCAGTTGGTATCAGAGCCAACTCCTGAGGTAGGAACTTCTGTTCCAAGAATTTTGGAGGATTTTTTTTTCTCCAAGTATGCCCTAATTTCGAAATTCATGTTTATTACCTTGCACATGCCTTATGGTTCATGGTTAAGGGTGGCGGTTAGATGGGGAAAGAAGAAAGGAGAGACAGAGAGAAAGGGTGAATTGGCAAGAAGCAAGGTGGAGTGGAAGAGAGGCCATGAGAAAGGTCTTTTGTAAGGGGAAGAGCTTAGGAGCAGTTCGTTAGTTGTAGGAATTGGCGCAGGAAAGAAGTAGGAGCGACTTTCAGAATAAAAGAAGAGAGCAAGGATGGGATGGAAGGCCACGGGCAACCTTCAGGATGAGAGTTAGGGAGCGGGTATTGATGGCTGGAGTGAGGATGGAGGTGCACGAGGGACTGGCTTGGACGCGAATCAGGCTGGGGAAAGCTGCGTCCAAATTGGGCTTGGAAAGCTAAAAAAAGCAAAAGCCCTACCAAAAGTAGGGGTCTGCTTTTTTGGCGTGCAAGCTGCTACAAGCCTGGAGTATGACGCTCTTTGTTCAAGCGGCCATCTCGCATGCTCTAGTTCGCAGTCCATGAGTTCGCATAGCCAACCATCCACCCGCCCTCACCTAGTACCACCCGTTAGCTCAGGCTGCTATATCGCAATTTTGAGTTCGGAACAGCCCTTCTCTCATAGCCTTCCAGTTCGCCATCTTGCTACTCCTCTGCTTCAACGCTCTCCCCTCTAACGAAATCTCTGGGCAGATCGTTGTTTGCTGCCTGCTTTGGGATTCCATTTTCTCTGCTGCCCACTCCTTTCCTCACGACTCTCTCTCCTTTCCCTTTGGCCTTCAGAGCTCCTTCACTCCACATCCTTTATGGCAGATTCAGTAGACCCCGAGTTCGCTATGGGTGATCAAGATGTGAACTACCATGGAGAAGATGACCAGGGTCTCTACGATCATCTGATTACAAAGAAAGCCTTCAGTGAATTCACCACTGCTCTTGATGAAAAGTTTTAGCAGGTTGACACAAATCAAACCGGGTTGACACAGCAACTCCAAGGGATTCATACTACACTCACACTTTTGACTAGCACTGTTCAGACGCTCACGCATGTGGATGCCATGGCTTCAGTGTTAGGTCCAAACATCACTCCAGATCCTTTTCTCGGAGATCAGAAGTCTCGTACCAAGGAGGTTGTTGACACTTGGTTGCACAAGTGCCAAGTACACTTCCAGTTTCACCCTTACCCAGATGACAAGAAAATACAGCTTGCAACCGGGTTGATGTCAGGAAAGGCTTTATTGTGGTGGAAGGAACTCCAACCCAAGCCTGCAACATGGATAGAATTCGAAGGGGTCTTCAAGAAAGAGTTCCTGAAGGAGGAGGAAGATTACGATATCGTAGGCAAGCTTAAAGCCCTCGATATGTCCAAGCTGAATCTAACTTTTGAGGTTTATCTTCAGAGGTTTCGGGATTTACAGACCAAAGCTACCAAGATGAATCCAGTGACCTTGTTAAGTTTCTTTGTGGATGGTTTGCCTGACTCGTACAAGTTACAGATCAAGAACAACAAGTGTACCACGTTGCAAGAGGCCATGAATTACGCGCACATTTATGATGATACCATGGCCAACGCAAAGGGAACCACAGTTGCCGACACGGGTGGGAAGAACAAGAGAAAGTTCTTCCAGTCTACCACTGGTACCGGGAAGTCGAAGTCTATAGACAACGCCTCCAAGAAACATTTGACTCAGGCGAAGAATGGTCGTGCCCGTTTCCTTCGCACCTTGAAGCTAAAGAAAGAGGGACGTTGCTTCATCTGTGAGGAGCAGGGCCACACTAGGAATGATTGTCCTAAGCGCAAGAACCAGAAGCAAGCGCCAGGTCCGAAGCTCCAAGCAGGTCCGTGTACCAAAGCTAATCAAGTTTCGATGACAGGTATTTCTGTAAATGTCATTACCTGCCTACTTTCTTGTAATTGCACTTTTAATACTTCGCTATTTGGTTCCCATGATCTTTTCCGAGTTTATGGAGAAGTTAGGGACCAAAGAGTTCACATTCTTTTCGACCCGGGCAGCTCTCACAACTTTGTTAATTACAAACTTGTGCAGAAGATGGGGCTGTCCACGATACCTAGCAATCACACTTATGAGATGAAGCTTCCAGCTGGGAAGCAGTTTTGGGATCGCAAGATTGAAGCGCTTTCTATCCGGATTCAAGAATACACAGCGGCTCTTACGTGCTATGTCATGCACTTCCAGCATTTGGACTTGTTAATCGGAATAGAGTGGTTTAAAACCCACGATATTCGGATTGGATGGAAGGAACATACACTTTCTTTTTTGGATAAGGACACCCAATTTTGTATTCAGTGTGATAATATTCCCTCTTCTCAGGGACCTATTGTATCTACGATGCAGCTTCAGAATATATTAAACACTTCTCATTATGATGTCTATCAGTGTGTTTTGATTCCGCTTTCTTCATTTGTTGTCTCTGTTAATAACAAGAATGATTTAAGTGTGTTTGAACACTATGAATTGAGAATGTTGTTAGATGATCTCATAAAATATATTCCCTGCTCAACTGCCGAAAGATTTACCTCCAGAACGGGCAGTAGACCATCGCATAGATTTAGTACCTGGGGCTCAACCTATTAGTGTTCCACCTTATAGGATGAGCCAGCTTGAGGAGGATGAGTTAGCTTAACAGCTACAGGATTATTTGAATATGGGCTATATTCGCCCAAGTAAATCACCTTGGGGAGCACCTGTCCTCTTAAGATAGAAGAAAGATACTTCATGAAGAATGTGTATAGATTATAAACGATTGAATAAAGTGACAATTAACAATCGATACCCTCTACCTCGTTCCGATGATCTAATAGACCGTTTGACCGGAGCGAAGTATTTCACTAAAATTGATTTGCATATGGGTTATCACCAAATCCGTATCTATGCTAAACACATAGATAGAACCGCATTCCGAACTAGGTATGGCCACTGCGAGTTTCTTGTATTACCTTTTGGTTTGACCAATGCTCCTGCCACCTTCCAGCAAATGATGAACGATTTGTTCCGAGATTTTCTAGGCAAATTCGTTATAGTGTTCTTAGATGACATTTTGGTATATAGCCGAACGTTAGAGGATCACATAGGACACCTCCGGATTGCTTAGTTATTCTAAGACAGCATAAGCTCTATGCCAAGATGAGTAAATGTGACTTCTTTATGAAGGAGATCATTTACTTAGGACACAAGATTTCTTCTGAAGGTATTAGCATTGATCTGGATCGTATCCAGAAGGTTTTAGAATGGCCTATCCCTCAGACTGTGAAACAACTTCGTTCTTTCCTAGGATTTACGGTATTTCTACGAAAGTCTGTGCGTGATTATTCACACATCACGGCACCCCTGACAAACATATTGAAAGGTCGTGGACGCAGGTCTACCTAGCCAATCTCTTGGAATGATGCATTGAACAAGGCTTTTGAAACCTTGAAGTTAGCTATCAAGGAAGCACCCGTTCTTGCATTACCCGATCCTACCCGGCCTTATGTTTTAGAGGCCGATGCGAGTGATTTTGCGATTGGGGCAGCTTTATTCCAAGAGGGCAGACCTGTAGCTTTTGAGAGTAAGAAGCTAGACGACACCCAATATCGTTGGTCCACACTAGAAAAAGAACTCTATGCAATCGTGTATGCCCTCAAGGTTTGGAGACACTACTTGTATGGTTCGAAGTTTCTTGTATTCACCGATCATCAGTCAATCAAGTATGTGTGTGATGGGTCTGAATTGAGGGGACGAAAAGCCAGATGGGCAGAATTAATGCAAGATTTTGATTTTGAAATACGTTATCGCAAGGGTTCGTTGAATAGTGTGGCGAATGCCTTAAGTCGAGTCAAGTTTGTAAATGCTATGTCATTTACGGAAATATCCTCAGACCTATTTCAATCCTTGAGAGGGCTTTGCGCAACTGATAGTCATTTCAGTTCTTATTGGCAGAAAGTCCAGGATGGGAGCTCCATGGTTGACCAAGACTCAGGGATTGTGCCCCCTACGATACAGGCGGCGGGAGGTCAGTGGATGATTAGGAACGGCTTGCTGTTCCGGAATGGAAAGATTTGTGTGCCAGATGTTCTAGAACTTCGATCCAAGATTCTCTAGGAGTGTCATGATGCTCCTAATGCTGGACATCCGGGTATACATCGGACTCTGTCTCTTGTGAAGCATACCTCTTATTGGCCTAAAATGCGTGCATTTATTGAAAACTATGTGGTAGGTTTCCGGGTTTGTCAGGTTACAAAGGCAGAACGCCTTAGAAGTGCAGGTTTATTACAGCCATTACAAATTCCAGGTAATAAATGGGAAAGTATTTCCATGGATTTTATTACTGGTTTGCCTCGAACGTGCAAGGGTCATGACTCCATTTGGGTCATAGTCGACCGTCTGACAAAAATGGCTCGATTCTTACCTACTAGAGCAACTATTTCAGCTGTTCAACTGGCTCACGAGTTTGTGGATCACTTGTTTAAGCTGTATGGTCTACCCTCTGACATAGTCACTGACAGAGACTCGAAGTTTACAAGTAACTTTTGGACACTTGTTTTTGAGAAGTTAGAAACTACTCTAAGTATGAGTTCCTCAGATCATGCACAATCCGATGGCAGTACAGAGAAGGTCAACCAATTGGTTGAAGATATGCTTCGGGCATATGTTTCTAAGAGACAGTCTTCATGGGAAGATTATCTACCTATGATAGAATTTGCTTATAACAGTGCAAAGCATTCGAGTACTGGTTACAGTCCTTTTATGCTTATGTACGGGTTTCAACCTAAGTCACCAGTTATGGTTGGGTTAAAGGGAATCCAAAATGATGCGGCAAAGACCTTCTTGCAAGACATGCAAGAAATGTTGCAGTTTGCCAAGGAGTCTATTAGAAGTGCCCAAGATCGGGACAGATTTTATGCTAATAGACATCATTCACCTAGAGAGTTCTCTGAAGGAACAACGGTATATTTGCGAATTCCCAAGGAATCCAAGAGCCTAAGTACTGGTTTGGTTCCGAAGTTATCCCCCAGATACTGTGGTCCGTTCAAGGTTATTAAAAGAATTGGACCAATTGCATATAGACTAGAATTGCCTCTTGATGTTAAAGTACATCCAGTATTTCATGTCAGTAGACTGAAAGAAGTATTGGGTGCGGATGATCAACTTGTTTCTCCTCAAGAAATAATAGAAGTTACAACTTTGACTTTTATTCCACACGAACCTGAAGATATTCTTGAATTTCGCGAAAGACGGATTCGTAATAGAACTATCACGGAATACAAGATCAAGTGGAAGGATAGTGTTGAGGAGGATGCAACATGGGAGACATTACAGAACCTCCAGAAGACATTCCTGGGTTTTTTAGCGAACTCAAGAGTGAGTTCTTAGAGGCGGGGAAGTATGTCATGTGCACGGATTGGTATCCGACGTGTACTGGGTACACGAGACTAGCTCAGGTAGCCTAGGGAGGCTTAGAGCTAGGCAGGCTTGATTCTCAGGTTGAGTGGCAAGGGTACAAACCACTTAGAGGTCTTCGCTATTTTTGGCGCTTGGGGCCCGAGTCTATATAAGGGGCCTAGAGGTTCAGTTCTTAGAGAGCCGATGGGAGCAAGTTTCGTTCCCAGGTGCTAGGTCTGATCCTGGATTGAGTTGCGAACGCACGCTTGCATCATAGCGTAGCCTAAGGCCCAGTAGCAGATCCCAGGCTTCACAGCGCCACCTGGTGGTATGGGACACCAGGCTGGTTAGGATCTGGTTGGGAGTTCGTGCCAGTAGCTTGATTGAAAGAATTTGCTTTATACTTAGAGAACTGCAAAATATACAAATAACACTCCTTTAGAGAGCACAAGATGCAACTTTGAGGATGACCCTTCGACACTAAGAGCTGACCCATGAATGCCTGAGAAGCAACCCAATCTCAACCAAGACAAACGCTGCCCACATGAAAGTCCAATGCCATTAGTGGCTATCTGATAATCCTTTTCGCGGTCCCTGGCTATGCCCTTGTCATCTTCAAAGATGATAGCGTAAGATATTTTCCCAAAAGAGGAATTTGAAAGATCCCTGGCACATAAAGTGCATCTAGAAGACACAAATTAGTTGTGTTCATTGATGATATCATTATCTTCACAAATCCTTTGTTGGATAAGAAGAATTGTTGGCACTGTAGGCCATTCTATGGGCTATCCATAGGTGCCACTTATTCCTTGGTATGTGCCTTGTAGGCCTAGTTATAGTCAGTTAGGACTATTGGTACAATTAGTGAATATACCACCTAGGTCAGTTAGGACACTTAGTCCAATTAGCCCTAAGGTTTTGTTATGTTGGCTCCCTCTTGAGCCTCCACTCTCAATTTTGCAACAATCTATTACAGCATCTCGTTTTTTCTCCTTCTTTCCTCCATTTCTGAGCTTCCATTGCTTGCCATAGCCAACAGTGGCATCAGAGCTGGTCGGGGAATCCATTCCCTCAACCATTGACAGCTTTCCCAAGCTGTTTGGCAGCCTCCTGAGCCCTCATTCCTGCTGTTTTTGCTGGTTTCTACACCCCTGTGAGTGTTTGAGGCCTCTCCAAGCACTTCTATCGCGAAAACCCTGAAGATCGCATTTTGGAGCAGCTACCGCGAAGGGAGGCGCATTTGGAGCATTTTCCTGCTGCATTTTGCTCACACGTGCGAATTTTTGCTGCTGTATGGAATCCGTACATCAGTACGGACCATTTATTTGCTGCAACGCCTCACACGTGTAGTTCCGTACAGCTGTACAAACTGTACGGACCAAGTACGCCTGCATTTATTGCATTTCAGAAGCCGTACTGACCTGTTGTGCTGCATTTAAGGCTTGTACGGATCTGTATGGCCAATTTTCTTCAATTTATCTCCACACATAAGGTCCGTACAACAGTACGGACTGTTGTATGGCCATCTTTGCTGCCGTACAGATCTACTCGAAGGATTCTAGAGTTGTTTCGTGCTGCCTGCCGGCTGTTGAAGACTTTTGGAGGTTGTTGGAGCGATCCGGAGGCCTCTCCTTGAGCCCATTTCTTCTCATTTGGCTTACCTTTGCCTCGGGCTACAAGTACCACTCCATTGGATCTCTCTCCTTTCATTTCTAAGTGCTCTCCTCATGGGAGCACTTTCTCTTGCTGTAATTCTCATTTCCAGCCCTCTATTGGCATTTCTCATTGCCATTTGCTCTCATTTTCACCTCTCCTTCAAGGGTGAATCTCTCTGCTCGCATCCAGAGCCTTTTCATTGCTGTCCTTTCGGGCTACATCATTGGGTAAGCCGTTGTATTGGTTCTTTCCAATTTATTCTTCATTTGCATTTTGGAAAGGCCCCGTGTTGCCTTTTAGGGATTTTTCTTGCAATAGGTACACCTTGGGACAGTAGAGTCTCTTGCAGGCATAAGATTTGAAGCTTGAGCAAAATTTTGTCACTTGATTTTGAGAGGTTGCCTTCCTCCCAAGGAAGTGGCCAACACTTGGTTACACAAGTGGCAAGTACACTTCCAGTTTCACCCTTATCCTGATGAAAAGAAGATGCATCTTGCAGCATCTATCTGGAAGGGCATTACTTTGGTGGAAGGAGCTGCGACCAGAAGCCTGGCCGTCTTTCTTTTGGAACTGGTTGTCCTTCTTCTGCTGTGTTGTTTGACTGTTCCAGGGCTTTGGAATCTTTCTGGACCTGCTTGGGCTTTCCCCCATTCAACATCATCTCCTGATTCTGTGCGAGAGTCAGCACCCACTCGTAATCCGGCAAGTCGAAGTTCCGAATGGTATAACGGATATCAGTGTCCAATCCTCAGATGAATTGCTTCATCTTGGCGCACTCCGAGGTCGGCCACAAACATTGCCCATGTGAAGAACCAACCTTCTCGAGAAATGCAAATGTGTGCAATGCATGCAGAATTTCAATGCCAATTAGCCCTTGGGAAAGAGCACCCTCGTGAGAGTACTTGTTTCTATTTTCGACCTACATGCAAGGTGGGAGAGAGATGGCCGATGAATGCAAGGTGAAAGAGAGAATGCTACATGAAATTCACAATGACGGGTGATACCCTTTCATTAATGTCCCTTGAGATCACTCAAGTTGCATCTTCCCATTTACACCTACCCTTATCCTATGACCCATGCATCTACCATTCAATGCACTCTTCCCTTCCTATTGCCCATAGGACCTAGACACGTGTGTGCACATTTTTATTAATACATTAAGTGTCACATGTTCAAATTTCATGCCGTCTGAAGCTGTGGTTCCAGCTCGACTAGTCCTATCTACTGACATGATCCACCGCCATAACAAATCAGTCGGTGTCCATCATAAATACAAATACATGTTACACCATTGGCGTATATATATAATAATGTTTTAATGTCTACTAATCATGGATTAGTGATTTCTTTTGTCATGACACTCCCTCCTACTTGAATGGACAGAAGTCCTCTTCTGGATATTCTCTTGTCTCTTTCTCTTGCATACGCTTCTCTCTTTTACTTCTGCAGTTGCATCTCCTCTTCATAATCTACAAATAGTCTTCTTGTGGTAGTACACGATCTCTTTTGAATCAAAACGTAAATCCCATTTTTAAGCTCTGGTTCCTCTGGATGTTGAATATTCAAAATGCAAAAGTACCGCTACAGTGCCTCTTCAACATCTCTTCTAAATACCAAGCTGCTGAAATCTCTTTATAGTAACCTGCTTAATAAGCTGAAACATATTCTCAACAAACTGGTCAGTATTAAAACGATTCTCTCACCCAAATGTTTTATTGAACCAGATAGACCTTTGCTGTAGATGATTTTGCGTTGAAGAGCTTCTTAATCTATAGAAGCTATAGATCATCAATCTCTTCTTTTTTCAACTCTTCTATTTCAGCCATGTTCATCCTATAAGACGCTCTACATGGAGGAGAAAATTCTTTATTCTCTGTCCATACTCTACAATGAATATGCCTACTCTATATTCATTTCACACATTCATACTCTACAATGAATATGACTCTATTCAGTTCACACATCCATACACCAGTGTTGGTTGAATGGATAGCATTTACTCTTGGTTCTATGTTCAATGTAGAGTCTTGGGATGCGAAGGTAGAAGCCTCACCCTCCTGTTTGGATGCTTTGCCTTTTCCTTTTATAGAATTGGTTTTGGCAATTTTGGCTAATAGAATAAGACATTTATGCCATGGATGCCTTCGCTTATGTTTCTTACATCCGAAACATTTACCCTCCTTAATTAGCTTTTTCTTCTCATCATCAGTCATGGAAGGAAATGATATCCATCCACGATGTGATTGGCTGTTAACATTTTGTACAATAGCATTCTTTTTTCCTTTGTCGAAAGGCTTCCGAGAATTCAATTTCCTCTCAACAATCTTAGCCAGCTTAGTGAGGTCTTTCGAGGTGGTTGGGTTGAACATTTCAACCTCATACCTCACTTTCCGAGTTAGGGCTGCTAAATACTTCTTCCTTCTATCATCCTTGTTCTTCTCAGGTAACTCTAAAGAGAGTTTCCAGAACCTAGCTGTAAATTCAACGTTACTCTTGTTATCGAATTGCTTGAACCTTTCCTAGCGGAAGGTCAATTCTTCTTGATGCCTCAGAGACATGAAAGTGGCCTTAAGCTGCTCTACAAATTTGGACCATTGAAGAATAGGATCTTTTCCCGTTTGTGATAAGGACCACCACATCAAAGCATCCTTCTGTAGATGCAGTGTGGCAAGAGCAAGCTTCTCGTGGTCAGTCTTATCTTGATGGGCAAAATATAGATCAAAATGGCGAATCCAATTGAGGATTTTATCTGCCTCTCTCGCTCCATCATACTTTGGGATTTCTATTCTCTCTCGAGGTTGAAATTTGGCTCTCTTCGAGGGGGTACCTAAATCTTCATCCCTAAAATTCAGCACTCTCTTAGTCCCAAATTTTGTCATAATGGACTGTTCAATCATATGGCTAAGCTGAGAAACCAACTTATCAACGGGAGACTCATCTCTCCCTCTTGCACTTGGATTATAATCCATGTGTACGAAATTTTGAGTTAAAGGCGTAAACTCAACACCTTGCTCTTGGATGGACTCATTTCTCTCTTTATTTCTTTCTGAAGGAGTTTAGGAAAACTCCATATCAAGAGATTCCTAAAGGAGAGATGAAGGTAATTCTACACGTGGGTTATCACACTCAATATGTGTGTAACTCTCATCTACATTATCCTCTTTAGGAGGAGGTGATGGTATTCTCTCCCTATCTCCTTCTGGTAGTGGAGGAAAAAGAACAAGTTCATTATTAAATATCCCTTCTCCTTCCATTCTTTCCTTTTAGTAATACAAGAGAGAAAATGACTTGTTGTAATTTCAGAAAAGGGGTTTATTTTACAACAAAAGTCAAGTGTTGTAGAGTTGGTGGTACTTATCCGACTCCCACTTCACTTGAGTCGAAAAACCACTTCAAATGACCTCTTCTTCCTTCACTTTTAGCCTTTCTTCCTTGTTTTTACCCTGTAAACTAGTACACACCATTTGGGCTACTTGTTTTGAGTAGATTGGAGCTCTAGATATCGCTATAGGAGGTAATTGGTGGGTGGATCACCCCCTTAAAATCTTGTTCCAATCCGACTTTTTCGTTGGGGCGAATGGGGGATTTTCCTCACGGTTTAAGGGTTTTAAGGGTCTATTCGCACGGGGGAGTCACCCCGTTAGGACACCCCGTTCACCGTCCAAAGACCCAAAAAAATTAGAGAAACCCCTTGTCTCATGGTTCCAAATTTCAGGATTTGTGGCCCGAAATTCAAGTTCTGCAAGAAACATGCAAAGTTCTGCTGCGACCCCTTGCTTTCATGACGGGAGATTCAACAGACCGCGAGCTTCGTGCTCGCATGGGTCAATCCAAGGCTTTTACGCGCGCAGATCTGCACGCCTCCGTTTACATCTTCGTCCAATGCTGTGTCTCGTACGAATCTGCACAAACCTTCGTGCGGGTATGACCCGCGCCCTTCTACCCGCCCGCCCCTCCACACGCGGCCTTTCTACTGTGTCGCCTTCTCATACAGCTCTCCTCTATGCACACGTGGCACTGCATTCGTTGTTGTCCCGCACGCTTGCGTCCTCCCTCCTGCTTGCTGCTTCTCCTTCTCTTCCCGTCCCGATAGTGGATCATCGCTGCTCTAATACCAAATGTGAAGAACCACCCTTCTCAAGAAATGCAAATGTGTGCAATGCATGCAGAATTTGAATGCCAATTGGCCCTCCAATGGTGTAAGTTGTTTCTATTTTTTACCTACATGCAAGGTGGGAGAGAGATGGCAGAAAAATGCAAGGTGAAAGAGAGAATGCTACGTGAAATTCACGATGAAGGGTGATACCCTTTCATTAGTGAATGCACACTTGCGTCCTCCCTCGTGCTCGCTTCTTCTCCTTCTCTTCCCGTCCCGATAGTGGATCGTCGTTGCTCTAATACCAAATGTGAAGAACCACCCTTCTCAAGAAATGCAAATGTGTGCAATGCATGCAGAATTTGAATGCCACTTCGCCCTCCAATAGGAAAGAGCATCCTCGTGAGAGTACTTGTTTCTATTTTTTACCTACATGCAAGGTGGGAAAGAGATGGGGGAAAAACGCAAGGTGAAAGAGAGAATGCTACGTGAAATTCACAATGAAGGGTGACACCCTTTCATTAGTGTCCCTTGAGATCACTCAAGTTCCATCTTCCCATTTACACCTACCCTTATCCTATGATCCATGCATTTACCATTCAATGCACCTTAATGCACCCTTCCCTTCCTATTTGCCCCTAGGACCTAGACACGTGTGTGCACATTTTTATTAATACAATAAGTGTTACATGCCCAAATTTGATGCCGTCTGAAGCAATGGCTCCAGCTTGACTAGTCCAATCTACTGAGATGATCCACTGCCATAACAAATCGGTTCGTGTGTATCATAAATACAAATACATGTTACACCAATGGCGTATAATATATAATAATGTTTTAATGTCTACTAATCACGGATTAGTGATTTCTCTTGTCATGACAGCCCAAACGAAATTCGTATTAAACGTTGTTGGGTCAGTATGCTTACTAGCCCAATGTTGCCACCAGATCACTGCCTCGCCCGTAAGATGAGGCGCTGCGAGGTGGACTTTGCCTTGCTCATCTTGAATCCGCGCTAACGGAAAATGAGCTACAAACTGATGAATAAATTGCAAAATTGTTAAATGGTCACATTTACCATCATACTTAACAAAATTTAAAGTGGACCGTGTGAGTGGCATTACCTTTGTCGATGACGAAGCTGTGACGGAGACAGCTGCTGCGCTCAAACTTGCCTCCATAGCAGCTAACATCTGTTTGTGTTGGAGAAGCATCGCCTCTCGGTCTAGCTTTTGTTGCCTCTCTGCCTGGGCGAGCTCTACGCATCGCAGTGTCTCCTCATTTTTGCGTTCCTCACGCATCAACAAGAGCAGTTTTTTGAAATCTATGGTTCCTCTCTCTTCCAGCAGCTTTTCTGCTTCTTTTTCCTCCAGACATCGTTTTGTTTGGTCCAGCTGTCTTCTGCTTTCTTCTAGCTGGGCTGAATGTTCTTCGAGTTGCTGTAGGAGGACCTGATTCTGCTCTAGAAGGTTCAGCATCACTTCTTAAGCACTTGGTGGAAGCGGATCTTGCTGGTAGTCTTTCTTCTCTTCAAAGTCTTCAAGGGTGAATCCTTTTCCTGACCCTTCCATGGCGCTTGATTGTGTGTCCTTTCCGGATCACAACACAACCATCCACTCGCGGTAGGCAAGCTGGATACAGACCGAAGCTCTGACACCAATGTAACATGCAACCGTAATCTGATCGTGTAATTCACAACAAGATGACCTTTAAACCTTTAGCGAGGAATTAGCATTGTACACCATAGAGAGAGAAAGGAGATGAGGGTAGAGAGAGAGTAGAGTCGACAACAGATTGGGTCCATGTACCCACTGAGGGCCCCCTCCCCCAATCAAGGGAGAATTTGGTTTATACTTGAAGAACTGAGAAATACAAAGAACACTCTTCGAGAGAGCACGCAACGCGCTTCTGAAGAGCTCAATGTGCACACGTAGAGCAGACCCAAAGACTTGAGAGGCAACACCGATCAATACCAAGACCTTGATGCTGTCCACACTGACAATGTAGGACACTTCTGCAAGGCAAGGGAGTGGCTTGTGCTGTCCACTGGAATGCAGGGTTATTGCGTGAGTGAGAGAGTGAAAGCTAGGAGTGATAGATCCTATAAGAGAGCTGAGAGATGACTGAAATAAAGAGCTGAGAATAAGCTGTGTAAAACTGTAAAAGATAACTGAAAAGAGCTGCTGAAACATACCCAAACCTTACTCCGTTCGCAGTCCCAACTCCCCGTCTGATGCGCTGCGTGAACACCTTCCTAGAGGGCTGAACTGATGCCAAAGGCTGAGGCTGGTTAGAAGGCCACTGGGGTTGAGTGTTAGGCTGTTTAGAGGGGGCTGAGGAGGAGCTGTAGGAGGCTGAAGTGCTGGGAGAACTGAATGAGGAAAGAGGGCCTGGACGCCCCCTATTTATATGGTTGGCTGGTCCCTTGGCCCCATAAATCGCAGCCCTAGGGAGGGGTGCAGGGTAGCCTATAAAGGCAGCCCTTCCCCTGCTATTCTCTTCACTTGTTAGCCCTGAGGGGGCCCAGAAGGGCTCCTATCCTAGGCTGGTCCTAAACCTAAGACGGAAACACTACCCTATGGTTCTCCAGTGGGTACTAGTGAACAAGGACCGATCTTCCCACTTGACCTAAGGCTGAGAGATTGACTTACGTAGCTGTGCCTGACTGTCCCTAGACAAGGGCTCACAAAGGCATCACAGCATACGACAAAATCTCCTATTACGCACTTGTTGATGTAGCCGATGTGTCACTTTGCACCCAAGTGCAGGGGTGCATGTGACAGTCAGCTGCTTAAACAAGCCCAAATAGCCTTCAAAAGGGGGTCCCATTCATTGTAAATACTTTAGTACTCTCTTGTACTTTTAATAGAGGCTCTAGGTTTGATTCTGGGCTGGCCAAGTGGCAGCCTATTGTAATAATCCCATAAGCTAGGGTGTGCTGGCCCGCTTTCCCAAAAACATATAAAGGGGCTTCAGCTGTACTCTTAATTCATTCTACACTAATGCAAGTACACTCCTACCTTTCATCAACCTACAGGCTGCTAATGCCAAGAAGGACAGCATCTGATAGCTTTCAGCTTGCCACCCACATGAGAGCTGTTGAATCTCATGCACTCTTCACGTAAGAGAGATCTAACCCTACCCTCTGCTACCAATTCTGACTTCACTGCTGTTTCTGCTAAAACAGACCCTAAATCTAGTGGTAGTTGGCAGTCATAGTATAGGTCTTGTTTCATTAGTAAAAACATATGCTCTCACACATACATATCCACAGATCCACACATACCTGAGCATCCATGTATACAAAGGCCTTTGTACTGAGATCTGCTCAACACAAGGGAGGTGAAGGGCAAACTCAGCCGTGACAAAGGCTGGCACTAAAGGAGAAGGCTAATCAAAAACTAGCCTACATTCTCTCATTCAATCTACGACTGCTATGAAGATTTCATTTTAGTCTCTCCCAAATGAGATTTCTAAACAAATGATGCTGAGACAAGCTAGCAAATAGGGCAACACACCAATTCCGATAGAAAGAATTTATTGCAATATCAGCAAGCCACAACATGGACAATTTGCATGTCCGTTAATTAGGCAGTACCACTTGCTAGACAGCCCCAAAAACTAATATCACTCTTCTTGGATCTGTCATGCTTTCTTCTATAGGATGATTTCCTATTCTAATTTGCACCACAGTTGCCTCCTATGTTTTTCTAAGGCCTTACTACCTCTTTACAACTTGCTTTCCTAGCTTTTTGATCCAGAAATGGAGAACCTGTTCAAGCATTGGCTGCTTGGATACTGTTCTAAAATCTTGTCCTAAGTGTGTACAGGTTCATATCTCTTGATCTACTCTTCTAGTGTGGGTTTCTTCTGTCGTGTAAAGGAGAAGAGTACATGATATTATATATGACTATTATTATTATGGATAGGAGCTTTTGTAGATCGGCTATCTGTCCCTGGTTCTAAATAGAGGTTTGGTTCCCAAGTCCGACCAACTGTCAAGGTTAATTTGCCCTGAGTTGGAATTTTTCTATCTATTCTTTTTCTTTTCCTCGGGGAGGGGGACCACCTGACTTGACCCCTCTATCTTGTGTAATGAATCGTCTATTAGGGCTAACAATATCTACTTGGTACTGTGAGATGTGTAAGATGTGTAAGATGTAAATTTTCAGTTTATTTAAATTGTTGAAATCTTTTAGTTTTGAATTTAAACACAATCCACAATTACCAAGTAACAGCCGGCAGTGCTTGCAGATAGAGATGCTTATATTCTAGGATGTACATGTGAAGGAGCAAAATTGGAGTTGGCCCTAGGGATCACTCAATATAAGACATATCCTTCTCTAGACCCACATCCAAGAAGAATGGTGAGAGACGTAAGGCTACTTTACCCCTCACACACGTGCTTGTGTGTTTAGCGTAATGTCACTGGCGAAAAGCTTCTTCGTCTACAGTTTTATAAATGAATGTATCTTTACTCACTTCACGAATTGACACTGATAACATTTTATTCTAATTAAGGAAATTGCATTTGCAACCAATATGAATCTACAGAAAGATAAGAAGCAAGTTGGGCACAAGCATACTATAGCTAACTCCCACACAGCAGGAAGAGATAGATTGAGATGATACGATGTCAATTCAAACACCAGCTCACTCCAAGAGCCCTTTGTAAGACTAGAATATATCCAATCGTACAAATTCAGATTTTTCTTGTTATAAAGTCCAAAATTTTAGACACTTGGATCTAGAGAGATCTTGCTCCGATATACAACTAAAAGAAAATGTATTGATATGGAAAACCAAGTACAAAAATTGCCAACATCTGTACGAACACCTACAGCAACATGCCACTGTGGTCAGGCACCAAAACTCATTCCATTTGCTGTACCTTCTGAGGCAGATTCTTCCTTACTGCCATGCGCCTTCCTGTAGGCTTCAATAGCTACAAGGTGAGTCCTCTTGCTCACCCTCTTTGCTCCACGATATGCCTCTTCTACGGCCGTGTAGATCTGCCTATTTGTGAGCTCCTGGAAGTCCAAAACCTGGCAGAGTGGCTGCTCGAACTGCTGCAGAAACAATTTCTTAGATGGCCCCAAATGGGGCATATTTATAGATCATGCCCCCCTCCAATCTAGCTGAAGGGCTGCCAACCAGAACACAGCCAACTGCTCTGTTAGCAGACCTGACTGTGTCTGCTACTGCCATACCAGTGCCAACCTGCCACGTAGCAAGCCAACCTACTCTATCCATTGCTCTGCCACTGCCGGCAGACTTCACAGGCCTATTTGGCCAACATAGACTAGGCCGACCAGCCTGCTCTTGGGGCCTATAAAACCCCTAGCTCACTGTTAGAAATGACCCAACAGAGGGTACACGCAGCGGAAGACTTATAGTAATGCCCAGGAGCTCACACAGTGTGCGTGTGGGATGTGGAATCACAAACTTCTTTACTTAATGTGCATAAAATAGGTGTGCAGACTCATCAATAAACAATGAACCAGCCAGATATAGAAGACACCAAAACTCATATATTTCCATCCAAAACTATGGACACAATACAAAAGAGAGAGATCCAGAGTCCCACCAATGGTGTGGTCCTCTGATCTAACCACAAGGTCCTTCTCCTATCTACCGGCTATCTCTAGACTTGAGTCCGCGTGCTCCACCTCGAGCGTAAGTAGACTTTCCGTCCAGTGTGTTCTTCTCCACCTTACTGCCTGTGAATCAGCCTAGGTGGACCATGGGCAGCCCCTACCAAGCTTTGTCTGCAGCACACAGGTCCCTGTTCCACTGCTCCAACCTGCTTGTGAATGGCTGCTCCAGAAGGTATGATGATCACAACACCTTGCTGCCCTAGAAGACAGCCAAGGTCCCAGCCCTTAGGGAACTCAGTCTGCAGCACTCCTTCAACTCTCCTTTACCTCCAAGATGAGGCCAAAGGGAATGCCTTCAGGCTGCTCCTGTCTGCTCCACTTTCTGCTGGATAATGGATGAGAAATGAGGCCACAAGCCTCTCCTTTTATAGGCCCCAAGGGCCCCTTGAACTAACCAACCAGCCAGCCCTAAATGGGCCGACTGGCTGGTCTGTTTGGGCCGACCAGTCTGCCCCAAAACAGCCCTTTAAGGGCTCACAAAACTAGGGCCCTTTGGCCCACACTTCTAGGGCTTTTGGCCCTCCAATCAAGGCAGGGGCCCAGCCTATATAAGGCATGCCACTGCCCACTGGCAGCCCCATTTGCTGCTCTACCAGGCCCCATGCAGCCCTGTACACCTGCGCTCCTGACCTGCCATGTCAGCGCCTGTTTGTCCTGCTGGTTCTGCCCTCTGCCAGGCTCTTCTCCAGCGCTGTACAATTCCGTACACTGCTGATGTCAGCGCCATGCAGATCCATCCTAGCTCCAGGTACCTTTCATGTTCTTTGATGTGAGGTGCTGCCCAGTGGCAGCCCCCTCTCTTCTTTTCCTCTTGGGCACATCCTGCCCTAGGTCTCCCTCCCCCACGCTCTCCTCATTTGGGGGCTTACAGATGGGGAGGTGACCATTCCAACACTCACTGCAGTTGGCTGAGCATTGCCTCAGCCCCTTTTCCCTAAACAAGGGCCTACAGCCAGGCCATCGAATGTCCCCGATGAGAAAGGTTGTGTCTGGCTTTTAGACTTCCTTTGGGAAAGCCTGGTCAGCAAAACTGAAAAGGGACATTGCGAGAGCTCCTTGTCCGTCAGAAACGCTGTAGTGGGACTATGCCACTATTGTGGTGCTGCAGCCATATCTAAGAACCGAGAATATCTGCAGCAACGTTCTCCTACAACAACCACCGCGTCATGCCATCCTATCACTCACCATCTCATACCCCACCCTCGATCATCTGCATTGTTAAACTGTTGTATTTTTTAAGGTGCAAAACACTTCTCTGCAAAGTTAGACCCTTGTACCTTTTAAGGTGCAAAACACTCATTAAGGCAAAGAATACAATTTAGCCACTAGGGCTACAATACAATTACGAGCCGTCCTTGGGATGAGCCAGGGGCTGAAACATAAAATGCTGAACTGGAGGCTGTCATCCTAATACCTATACAAGGAGCTTTGCTGTTAGACTTACTACTATTTTGATTGATAGAGAATGAGGGGCTTCTACCCTTCCCCAAATCAGCCAGCTCAGAGGTCAAAGGTCGGCATTGACCAGGTTGGCAAAAAGTCCAAAAGACAGCAAAGTCTTTTTTACTGTTTTAGCATCTGCTGCTGATAAAGCCTCACATAGCCTTCATGGAGCTAATTTAGCTGCCTGGCAAGCCTTTTACCTGCCCTGACTGTGCCTGTGCACAGATGTGATTGGTGAACAAACCAGACCTGCCGACCATAGACCAACCAGAAATTAGACCCCCAGTCAGATCCAGTCTGTCAACAAGGCAGCCTTGGCATTGCCTATAAATAGCTGTCAGTCTGCTAGCCATTTGCAACCTTCCTTGTTCTGCCAAACATACATGGTCATATGCACAGCCCACTATGGGCTCATGCACCCTTTTCTTTACCGTAGTCTACTGACCTGAAGTCCTCTTCACTGGGAGCACACAGCTAAGGTATTGCCTGATTTCTAATAAGCTGACAAACCAAAACTGTAGAGTTAGAAACGATTCCGTGGATTTTCTAATCATAACATGAGGTTGGATAAAATAGCCAAAAAACCCTTGAATTTGCGGCAAAATTTTAGTCATTAGCATACAACTTATTTGTAAACCTGTCAAGCTTATTTAACCACCAGTGCGATCTGTATAGAGTCGCTCAAATCATTTTAAAAACGCAAAAGCTGTTCAATAGATACTGTACACTATACTATAATTTGGAGTACCTGCAATCTTTTAGTGATCATTGCCATTACTTCCTCTGACTCCTCTTTGCACGTTTGAAAAGATGAACTTCCATATGCCTACCCTAAAAAACAGCATGAAACAACCTCAGATTACACTATGAAGATGAAACAAGCCTTCCTAGGTATGGTTCAAACCTCTGCAAAGTCACTACTTAGATATACCTTTGTAAGACTAGAATATATCCAATCATACAAATTAAGAGTTTTTGTTGTTCTAAAGTCACTACTTAGATCCCTATTACCTTGAGTACTGGAAGAGCTCCCTTGTAGAATCTCACAGCATCAGAATATGCCTCCAACTTCAAACACTTACGCAGCCTCTTCGGTAGGTCAAAAACAAACTGCATGGGTACCGAAGGAGTCACAATTCACCATTAAGGATATATAAGTTGAAAGAAGTACAGAACGATACATACACCATAAGGCCTATAAGCATGCTTAAACACCTTCCCAAAGGCCCATCTTCCTAAAGGCCATAAGGTAAGACCCTTTCTATATCCAAAGTTTAAACTCCAGCTGACCTGTACTTTTCGGAGGAGGCTGCGAGTCCCATTCAATTCTTCTATTCGCTCTCTCCTCTCAAAAAGTGAGGCATTGACACCATCACTCTTTGTCCTTACAGCTGTCACCTGCGTTCAAGGCAAAAAAAGAAAGCATCCGGCAGCAATTTCAATTTTGAGTGTTAGATAATCAAGCCAAACAAAGGTGCCCGAAGAAGATGAAGTACCTTTTCTAGAAGCTGCTCCATGTTTGATTCCATGCCTGCAATGTTCTCCTTCATTCTGCAAAAATGACGCCATCATGATTAACGTTTAACATCAACCTGAAATTGACCAGATCTATGCTCCTTCAACAAAAAGAGCTCCTCAATAAGTATCCAGACATTACAGTAGCCTTAGTATCTTTGCCTGAGCTATAAATCTCAGTAAAAAAAGTGGAAATCTTGCCAAACAAGGGACTTACCTTCTGATGGTATCGGTGGCACTAATGAATTTGTTATAGTTCTCGTAGACGAGCATTTGCATGTCACTGTCAAGATTCTTTATTTCAGCTGCCATCTCAACGTGTTTCTGAAGCAGGCCTTCAAGATTTGTACGATGCACCTGCAATTTGCAACATAAAGTGTTGAACATCTACTATGCACTCCACAACCGATCTTGCACTATACGGAAACAGCGTTATCTCCAAGGTCCCGATCGCCCATCCAAAGCGACGAAGTTTCTGCTTTTGAAATACGCATAACACATTTGTATAACGAGAGAGTTAAAAAATACTGGTGTACAGAGAGAGACAGAACCAGAGAAGACATATAGCGTTCCGCATCAAAAGCCGTGGTATTGATAGCCTGCAGGGTGTCACGTCGCACGAGGCCTGAAGCGGTTTTGGCAGATTCGTCGGCAGAATCGTCTCCATAGAAGCTACTCAACAGATCTCTGAGGCGCTTGGTTTTGGGATCAAGATCGTCGGCCATTTGCACAGAATACCCGGCAATGCAGATCGGCTATGACAGAGAAGCTCGCAAGGAAATCAGAGAAACGATGCGGATCAGCGACTCCTCCTCAATAACATGATGGTTCATTTCTTATCGAGTATGGAGTATACTGCCTGCCTTGTGGCCTGACGTCAAAATTTTCTTCTTCTTCTTTTCTCTCTCCTTCACGTTAAAAATTTATTTTCTTCTTTTCTCTCCTTCACGTTAAAAAAATTCTTTTCTTCTTTTCTCTCTCCCGATGAGGCCCAGTTAGCCCTGCAATAAAATAAAAGACTCGGTGCGTCAGCTCAGATTTAATCTCAGCCGTCCGATTCACGAGAAAATGACTGGCCCTTTGCCAATGAAACCCGACTCCAGTCACCACAGCAATGTGGTTGTTCATTTTTTGGTCAAACAATACCCGGGCAATGGCTCGCAGTAGTTGACGGGTGCAACGGCATTTTCCTTCTCGAAAAGGCCTCCCCCAACACATTCCCTTATATGTGAGGGCCCTCTAACGTTTTAAAATTTTATTCTTCTTCTCTCTCGCACACAAGCACACGAGTTCGGCCCATGTGTGCCGAAGATTGCAATCCGTTGCTGCCTATCAGAAGCTATCGGAATTAGGAGCACATGGTTGCCGAAAGTTGATGGAAGTTATGGGCATGGAGATGCAAGCTCATCGTAATGTGAGTTAATGGTCACATGGCAGCTTCCATTCGTTATTCGTCCAATATGTTTGGGTTGGGCAGGAATACTCCTTCTAGTATCCTTCCGATAGGCTTTATAAAGGCACATCAGCTTAAAGCTACCGGATGGAGGTCTAAAACACAACACTCCACAAAAAGTGGGTCAACACACAAATCATGCTTGGGGATATCCCGTACGTGCTCACCAGACTAGGGGCACGACCAACAAGTAGCACTTGTCAACGTAAGGTAACCACAACAGGTCATACACACAAACCGCCATCAATGCCGTATCACAAGTTCATGTCAGTACAACCTCATTAAAGTCAAGATACCCTTGAGCTTGCCCCCCTTCCGTCAGTATCTATTAGATCTGATATGATATGATTATGGTGGGTGATGATGCCCAATTAGAGTCAGCTCATTGTATTAGGTCTTTCAAGGTAAACTTTCTGGCCCTGCAAGGGTCCAAAGTGTTAGATATCAATGCTCCACTCTCGTGTAACTACGCGGGAACCAGCTAACTCTACTTGTAAGCCCCCCATATGAGGAGAAGGCATTTGAGTAGCTCGGTTATCCGGTAGGTCCTAGTTTGGACACCAGATGGGGGCCATGTGTGGCCTGATGGCTGGACGGCTTCAAATAGAGTTGGCACACTGCCAACTAGGCTACATGCAAGTGCGGGAAGGCATCCCATGACTGACCGCACTGAGGGTAGACTGAGCATTTCTCGGGGCAGCCCACTCTCAAGTTGCGGGGCCCATTTGGAGCCCCAGATGATCCCGGATGGCTCTGCGCCAAACGGTAACCATAGGTTGGTTGCTCTATTTTGCGCCACGGTTCTATCGTGTGGTTGGTGGCCTATTTCGGGACCGACCCCCAGTCGGCCGTTTTGGGCAGACTGGGTCGGTCACCCAATTGGGTCTAACCTACTACGACTACTGGCTATATAAGAGCAAGCCCGTGAAGCCCATCATCATCACTGGCTACGGCAACCCTTATTCCTTAGCATCCAGCCTCCATCCTCTACTGTTTCCAGCATGCCATCGAAGCTTCTCACACAAGAGCATACAGCTGGGAGGCAGCGCCATCTATTATATCAGTTTTACAATAATCAATTTTTTTGATTCTCCATACTATCAGCTTTTCTCTCTTGCATACGAGATCCTGTTATCTGTTGAGCACAGACGTTGTATTGTTTTCTTACACAAAGGAATAGAGTGACTATTGTTTGCTAATCAGGTTCAATGACTTGAAGTCAATTCATTTGGTCAAGCTGACCACGTTAGCAGGTGCTTAGTGTTAGAACTAGTGGTCATTAAGTTATAGTTAACGATTTTTTAGGGTTGTTTAAGGTTAGGTTCTTATTGTAAGAAAATAATACAACGTCTGTGCTCAACAAATAACAGGATCTCGTACGCAAGAGAGAAAACAAGATAGTATGGAGAATCAAAAATTTGATTACTGTGGAACTGATACAATAGATGGCGCTGCCTCCCAACTGTGCGCTCCTGTGAAAGAAGCTTCGATGGCATGCTGGAAATAGTAGAAGACAGAGGCTAGATGCTAAGGAATCAGGGTTGCTGTAGCCAGTGATGAAATGGGCTTCACGAGCTTGCTCTTATATAGCCACCAGTCGTAGTTCCACCAGTCGTAGTCGGTTAGGCTCAATTGGGTGACCGACCCAGTCCGCCCAAAACGGTCGACTGGGGGTCAGTCCCGAAATAGGCCACCGACCATACGATAGAACCGGTGCGCAAAACAGAGCAACTAATCTACGGAGTCTGTTCGGCCCAAAGCCATCCAGGATTATCTGAGGCTCCAAACGGGCCCCGCAACTCAAGAGTGGGCTGTCCCGAAAAATGCTCCGTCTACCCTCAGTGCGGTCAGTCAAGGGATGCCTTCCCGCACTTGCATGTAGCCTAGTTGGCAGTGTGCCAACTCTATCTGAAGCTGTCCAGCCATCGGGCCACACATGGCCCCCATCTGGTGTCCAAACCAGGACCTACCGGATAACCGAGCTACTCAAATGCCTTCTCCTCATATGGGGGGCTTACAAGTAGAGTTAGCTGGTTCCCGCGTAGTTACACGAGAGTGGAGCATTGATATCTAACACCCCCCCTCAATGTCCACCTGCAAGTGAACTTACTTTTTCGGCCCAATACCAAGTCAATGAAGATGCCTCTCCAGCAAGTCTCTTTCAAGAGCCTTCGTGAAGATGTCCGCAGCATTCTTTGTAGTCGGACAGTACACCAAGTCGACCTCTTCATCCATGATGAGCTCGCGTACAAAGTGATATTGAATCTCAATGTGTTTTGTGCGAGCATGGAACACCGGGTTCTTTGCAATCGCCATGCAACTCTGATTGTCACATGATAACTGCGTAGGCTTGTTCTGCACTACACCCATGTCCCCCAAAATCCTCCTCAACCACACTGCCTCGCAAGAAGCAAAGCATGCAGATTTGTACTCAGCCTCGGTAGAAGAAAGGGCAACTGTGGGTTGCTTCTTGCTGACCCATGACACAACTCCAGATCCAAGTGAGAAACAGTACCCTGTCACTAATCTCCTACTGTCCACGTCTCCTTGCGCAATCCGAGTCACAGAATCCGGTCAAGATGTTGCCCTTGGTATAGGTGATGCCATAATCAAGTGTGCCTTTGATGTATTTTAGCACCCACATCCCTACCCTCCAATGGTTCTCCCGAGGCTTATTGGAAAACCTGCTTAGTACACCAATCGCAAAACTGATATCCAACCGTGTGTTGCACAGGTAAATCAAGCTCCCCACAAGCCTTTTGTACTTCGCTTCGTCCACCAGTGGTGATGAATCCTCGTTTGAGAGCTTCGCGTCAACCTCCATAGGGGTACCAACTGTCTTGCACTCAGCCATGCCAAATGCCTTCAGTATCTCTCCAGCATACTTCAGCTGTGAAATGAAAATCTATTTCGGCTCCTGCCAAACTTCAATCCCCAAACAGAAATGCATCAGTCTGAGGTCTGTTATTTCAAACTCTCTTCCTAGCAAATGCTTCGTCTGCGAGATCTTCTCTTCATGGTTCCATGTTATGACAAGGTCATCCACATAAAGGACCACGATCATACACCTGCCTCCTTCTTTGAAGATATACAAATTTGCATTAGATGGGCTCCTCCTGAACCCATTTTGCAGAAAGTAGGCATCAATTCGCTGGTACCATGCTCGTGGGGCCTGTTTCAGCTCGTAAAGTGCCTTCTTCAGTTTGCAGACTTTACCTTCTGAACCGGGGATCTCAAAACCTGGTGCTTGTTCCACGTATACCTCCTCCTTGAGATCTCTATTCAGAAAGGCGGATTTCACATTCATCTGAAACACGAGCCAACTTCCCTGGGCAGCTAAAGCCAAAACACTACGAATTGTGGTTAGTCGAGCTGTGGGAGCAAAAGTATCTTAATAATCAAAACCATGTACCTGTGCAAATCCTTTTGCCATGAGCCGAGCCTTGTACTTATCCAACGTGCCGTCGGACTTGTACTTGGTCTTGTACACCCACTTGGTTCCGATTACCTTGCATTTTGGTGGTCGATCCACAAGGTCCCAAGTGTTGTTCTTCATTATGGAGCCATACTCCGATTGCATAGCCTCCATCCACCTATCATCGCCCTGTGCCTCTTCAAGACACTTGGGTTCATCAGCACGGATCACTTCTGTCATCAAAGCATAGTTGACCAAGTGTTCCTGCGCCCTTCTTTGCTCCTCTAATCTCTTGGACCGGCGGTGTTCGGATGGTTCCTCCTCAATGGCTGGAGGTTCTCTGCCGTCCAAAAGCTGCTTTACCCACTTCGAGAATGGCCGTTGCCGTTGTGGTTCTGCAGGCTCTTCTTCATCTTCTTTGTCTTGAATCCTCCCAAGCACCGTTGGGGGAGTTCGGTCTGCTATTGGTGGCGGTACTGGATGGATATCCTGGTCCTGGTTATCTGGGAAGGGAGCATCCTCCTCCAATTGATGCGGCTGTTCTAAGAAGACCACATTGTGACTTATAATTACCTTCTTGGTAACAGGGTTATAGAGACGGTAACCCTTCGCCTCTTCACTGTAGCCCAAGAAAATACACTTCCGACTCTTCGGTTCCCATTTGGTCCTGGTAGCATCAGGGACATGCACAAAACAGTCACATCCAAAAACTCTGAAATGTGCAGCTGAAGGTTTCTTACCAGAAAAGGCTTGCAGTGGAGTCATCCCATTCACAGCCTTCGTGTAGCTACGATTCAGGATGTAAACTGCAGTGTTACATGCTTCAGCCCAGAAAGTCTTTGGCAAATCTTTCCCTTTCATCATACTTCGGCCCATTTCGCAGATGACACACATCTTGCGTTCTGCTACTCCATTTTGCTGTGATGTATGTGGCGAGGGTTTCTGCCTCTTGATTCCGTGACTTTTGCAGTAACTTTTGAATTCAGTTGATGTGAACTCTCCCTCTGTCTGATCTCAACTTCTTCACCTTCCTCCCCGTTTCTTTCTCGACCATTACATGCCATTCCTTGAACCTACTAAAAGCCTCGTCTTTAGTCTTCAGGAAGTATATCCATATCCTTCTACTGTAGTCTTCGATCAGCGTCATGAAGTAGTAGGAACCACCCAAAGCTTCCGTCTCCATCTATCCGCAAAGGTCCGTGTGAACGAGCTCTAGAGGAGTCTTTGCCTGCTGGCCTCTTTAGGAAAGGGATGCCGATGCTGCTTGCCCATCATGCAAGCTTCACATACATCAGGCAGATCTGAAATTTCTGGTAGGTCTGCAATCATTCCACTTTTATGCATCTCCTTCAAAGAACTAAGGTTTAGATTACCAAACCTCTCATGCCACAGCTTAGTGTTCTTCACATCCGCTCGAGCACTGATGAAAGCTGAGAGTTCGTAAATGTTATTGCGCCATGTACCTTTACCAATGACCTTCCCTTGAAGATCCACGATCTGTGCACCATTCTTATCGAATTGAACTTTGAGGTCCCGATCCGTGATCGCAGAAACGGACAACAAGTTCCTCTTGATATCTGGCACATAAAGAACATTAGACAACTGTTTTACAACTCCATCTGACTTGAGAGCAATCGTACCTTTTCCTTTTGCTGGACATTTTGCATCATTGCCGACTGCTACCAGGATGTCATTCCCTACCAGCTGTAGAGAGGTATACCAATCCTTCCGACTGGTCATGTGGCGCGATGCACCACTGTCAATGATCCAAGGTTCATCCGTAGGTACATGAACTGCCTCTGTGCAAATCTCCTCAATTGCGACAAACAGCTCTATTGGTGCTGCCTGCGCATTGTTGCTGGACTCTTTCTTTACTCCATTCTTCTCATCTGCAATCTTCTTTCGGCACTCATTTTGCTTGTGCCCTGCCTTGTTGCAATAGAAGCACTTGATCTTCTTCTTTCTCTTTTTATCATCAGAAGAAGATGGGTTACCAGAGTCCTTACCCTTACCTTTCTTTGATCCGGTCCAGAAAGCCGAATCTTCTCCAATCCTTGTCTTTTGATGCATCTCCTCCTCCAGAAGCATCGCGCTAAAATCCTCAAAGTTGAGGGGCGGATTTCTGTTATGCGTATTCAGCGCCGTAACAAGACCGTCGTACTTTGGTGGGAGAATCCGTGTGCACCTTCATGCTAGATTCTCGCTGGTGATGGTGATGCCAATCGCAGTCATCTGATCGCACAGATTCTTTACCCTGGTGATGAACTTCTCTGCCGCTTCAGACTCAGACAACTTCTCGTTCGCGAGTTGAGTCTCCAAATTCTGAATCCGCGTCTGATTCGTGGTCTCGTACTGATTTTTCAAGACCGTCCATGCCTCCTCCGCTGTGGTGACATGTTGAATTAACGCCATGACGAAATCACTTACACTGCAGACAATAGAACACAGCACATCTGCATTCCTTCTTGTCCACGCGATAATCTCATCCGCAGTTGGTACTATCTATTGTCATGCATTGGCTAGATCCGGTCTCGCAACCGGCCTCACGTCCACCCTAATAGCAATGCCCCAAAGCTCGTATGCGCTTAGGATGGTCTTCATCTTGAACTTCCAGAGTGGATAGTTAAAACCGTCCAACTTTCTGCTTTCGCCAAACGGTGGGATTCGCAGTCTTGTGGGCTGGGCCATCTCTCACAATCTGCTCGTAAACAAAAACACACTACCAAATCTTCTTGCTAGAGTCCAGGCTCTGATACCATGTAAGAAAATAATACGTCTGTGCTCAACAGATAACAAGATCTCATACGCAAGAGAGAAAACAAGATAGTATGGAGAATCAAAAAATTTGATTACTGTAGAACTGATACAATAGATGGCGCTGCCTCCCAACCGTGCGCTCCTGTGAAAGAAGCTTCGATGGCATGCTGGAAACAGTAGAAGACGGAGGCTGGATGCTAAGGAATCAGGGTTGCTGTAGCCAATGATGAAATGGGCTTCACGGGCTTGCTCTTATATAGCCACTAGTCGTAGTCGGTTAGGCTAAATTGGGTGACCGACCCAGTCCGCCCAAAACGGTCGACTGAGGGTTGGTCCCGAAATAGGCCACCGACCATACGATAGAACCGGTGCGCAAAACAAAGCAACTAAACCTACGGTCTCCATTCGGCCCAGAGCCATCCGGGATCATCTCAGGCTCCAAACGGGCCCTGCAACTCGAGAGTGGGTTTCCCCGAAAAATGCTCCGTCTACCCTCAGTGCGGTCAGTCAAGGGATGCCTTCCCGCACTTGCATGTAGCCTAGTTGGCAGTGTGCCAACTCTATCTAAAGCCGTCCAGCCATCAAGCCACACATGGCCCCCATCTGGTGTCCAAACCAGGACCTACTGGGATAACCAAGCTACTCAAATGCCTTCTCCTCATATGGGGGGCTTACAAGTAGAGTTTGCTGGTTCCCACGTAGTTACATGAGAGTGGAGCATTGATATCTAACACTTACTTGTATTAGCAAGTATTGAGGGCATTTGTCCTTTGGTGCTGTTCGATGGCAACGCCCTAAATCTCCCTCGCCTTCTCTTTCCTTGTCTTCTTATACACCGTCTCTCTTGTTCTCTTCTACGGCATTCGATTGTGCTACTCCTATGGCACAATGAAGCTTGTGAAAATCAGTTTGAAGTGTTTGGTGAATGTGGCCATCAAGGAGATTGGGGAAGTGTTTGGTGAATGTGGCCATATGTGGAGATTGGGGAAGGAGTGCAAAGGCCAAGAACAAGCAAAGAGCATTAGTATCTTGCCAAGTGCAGGTGCATCTGTTGTCTCTTTTTCTCTCATTTCTAAGGTCCAAGGGTGTTGATCAACCACCTACAGTCGTGTCGTCGCTCGTTGTAGCATAGGTGTTCACGAGTGTAGCATAGGTCCTTGGTCGTATTCCAGTGAGAGATGTAGGCTAAAGCATGGAAAGTGGTTCTAGTGTGCACTAGGCGAGGCAGAAGAGTTGATCACATGGATTGGTGGAGGTTTTCACCTCCATGGGAGTTCAAGGGTTAAGAAAAGGGTTTGCAGGGTTTAGAAGAAGGATAGGGTTGAGAAAGCTATGAAATGGTTCTGAGGTTTAGAAGGAGTCCACGGTTGAGAGAGGGTTGCCGGGTTGAGGAGTGGAGAGCTAGTCTCTTCCCTGATTCACGGGGGTTAAGGGTTTAGAAGGATGTACTAAGGTTCAGCAAGAGGAACGGAGGAAGAAGGGAGGGGGAGGAGGAGGGAGGGAGGAGGAGGAGGAGAAGGGAGGAGGTAGGAGGTAGGAGGAGGAAGGAGGAGGAGGGAGGAGAGAAGGGAGGAGGGAGAAGGGAGGAGAAAAGAGGAGGAGGGAGGAGTGCCAGGGTGAGAGCATGCTTGAACACAATCACGTGAGAAAGCATGGACACTTGGAGACTATTTGCGCAAGAACACCGAAGTAGTAGTGAACACAATGCCACTCAAGAGTGGGAGCTTCATTCCATAGAGGGATATTTATACATGAGGGTCCCTTCATTGGTGAAGGTACTTATGAAGGTACCTAATGAAGGTACCTTGTCAAGGTACTTGTAAAGGTATCTTAAAGAGTGAAGACTTTTAGTCATTCTCTCTCTAGTTTTAGTATTTCTCTCTCTAGATCTTGATTTTACAGGTATGACCAGATCTTTTCTAGAGAGGATTTTGGCTATCCTCATCCCACTAGATTTCTCAAGCTCAAGATATTACAAGCGGAGCTTTGCCACTACTCCATACACGCATTGATTGGCCCTTAGTGCCACAAAAGCAACATCCCCAAGACTGATTTGATTATTCATCCTTGGGTTATGTTTGATTATGTAATCGGCATTGTGATGTTTATTATACTTACCAAGTGATGTGGTGTAGGCGAGCTTTAGAACATTGAATTATTGAGCTACTTTTGATAATCCTGGCAATTGATTAATAAGCACGTGAAGTTGGAGTAACTCTTGTTCTTGGGCATCCAGTCTGTCATTGGCATTTACAACATGTTCCTTGGATGCTAAACTTTCTTGCTCTAGTCTCTGAACTTGGCATTTGATTCCTTGATGCATTGTTGCAACTCATGGCTTCTGTCGCGGTTGTGTAAATGAGTTGATCATCTTTTACCTGCAGGTTCTCTTTTAAGAGCATGATTTCCTTTTAAAGCTCATCACAAGAGGCTTTCATCATGTGGAGGGACTTCTCTGCCTCTTCTTTTTTGCTCAAGGCTTCAGAAAGCTAAAGGTGTTTGTCTTGAAGGCAAATTGTCGCTTGTTGTGCATCCTTTCAACTTTCTACTAGAGCATTTTGTACAATGACTTGTTGTATCATTTTTTGAGCCATGCTTTCTTTGAGCCTTAGATTCTCCGTCTCTACAATGTACATCTTTGTTTGAAGTGCTGACAACATCTGTCTTTCCCGTTTACATTGTTGCTCTTCTAAGGCCATACTAGCCAATAGTTGTGACCACTGTTGCATCTGTTGATTGTGATGTTGTATGATTTGGGAAGTGGAGTTGCCTTGTTTATATTGAGTATAGAGTTGGCTTCCATGCATCCATATGGTACCCTGATCCTTATCCTGATTGGCAATCTGTTGCTAAGTGTCATTCAAGATGATGTGTGGTTGAGGTAATTGTACTATAGACTTATCAAATAGCATTGTCTTGCCATGCTTGAAGAGAACCTGATCCGGTCAGCTAGTGAAGTTGATTTGAGATGTGGATCCTCTTGGATTTCTGCCCTTGAGTCATTCTTCATTGGATGATGTGGTAGCAATTTTGAACCGAGTTCCATTAATTTATGGCATAGTTCTATCTTGTTAACCTCAAGATTCTACTCTGGTTGTATGCCGTTCATGGCATACACATTGAGTGCAGGTTGGGTCTCTATTTCCCATTCAGGAGATAAAAGAAATCCATCAAAGTCCTCCATTTCTTGGGCTGAGAGGGGTGCAAAGACCTCTTCTTGTTGTATTTCATATCCAATTATAATGGCTAGTAGATGGGCAATGTAGCTCTTACCATTATGGGTTGTGGATACATATTTTGTTAGCAGAGCAAGGATATGTGTTGTCCTCCCAATCCTGCATTTTATCCCTACCAAGGAGTGTAAGAGTTTTTATGGACATGAGGTGTTTTCTCACTCCTATATGATTGAGCATTTCAACCATAAAATTGGTTGCTTTCTGGCATACTGGGTCTAGAATCATATCATGGCACATTCCATTGCATTGGGACTTTGTGCCAAGTGGGAACAATTCCTGAATTTTTGAGAACCTTGCATCCAAATGTTTCATCGGGGATAGTCTTCTTATGGCTTTTGAAATGAGAACGCTTCCTTGATTGTAGATCTATTGAGGTAGATTTGGATAGGCTTTTCATTGTGCATGACTGTGCCATACTTTACCTAATCAACTCGTTGCTTTGATATGAGGTAATGAATTGAATTTCATAGTCTGTCATAGCATGTGTTGGTAAGAAGGATTGTAGCTTTTCAAAAAAAGTCCCTAGACCCTTGGCCTACAAAAAATTGTGTGCATTAGTGTTGCATGTTGTGACGTGCGGCCTTACAAGTTATATTGCTCTCTTTATTGTTGGGTCCTTGTTGGCTTGGGCATCAAGCTGATCAGAGACTGCATCCTGTATAGCTGACAATTCTGCATCATGTTCCCTTATCTCCCCGATCTCTAACTCTTGTTCCATGGCAGGGTGCATCAATTTTCGTATCACTGTTACCATCCAGAATTACCATCCATGGGTGGTCACTTTAGGGTTAATTGTTGGTTTGGTGATTTCAGAGCTTGTCTTTCTTTAGGTTGGTGGTTTGGGGAGGGTTGTCGATGTTGAGGTTTGTTCTGTTTGCAATTATGTTTCTTTGTCCATGGTGTGGTAGGCCTTTTCCCCATCTTGTCAAGCTGTCTTTAGCCTGGCATTTCACACATGATTAGCTTCCAATTTGGTAGTACCATATATCATTAGTGCAGGTTTCTTTTGTGAGTGGGTGAAACAATCCACTGTCTTGTGTGGATATGAAAACAAGTGCTTCTTGGGGCTTTTATTTGTGCAATTTATGCTTAAGTTTCTAAGGAGTTCATAGGGCAGCTAGGACTCAAGCATCACTTCTAAGCCCTAGGTTGAGATCGATTCAATCTACCTATATGTGTGAAAACATACATATGCCAGTAGGTGCTTGTGATACAATCTAGTGCTAACTAGGAGAGGTTTGGGGTTCCCAAATCCTCATTATTGTGGAGGGTGGCTCACGTGTTGATGTAGTAATGCTTTAATCAGCTCTCGTTGATTGTCGTGGTGGTGGTGAATTGGACTCTGTTCAGAGTTTCTAGCAACATAGATCCAATTGAACTCATCTTCTTGACTCTATAAGTTCCTTGACCTAGATTTTTTTCCTTTTCCTTACGGATCTTGGTATTGTAGAGCAAGACTAGGTCACCTTCCTTGATGTCTTTGGCTTTAAGGTTTTTGCCAAACCACCTTCCTCGTTTTTCTATTGTCATGGCATGGTAGGCAACTAATCTGGTCTCTGTATGCTTATCTAATTGATAGAGTCTTTCTTTCAGGGATGCATGATCTCCCATGCGTTCCTAAACTACTATGCATAGGCTTGGTATTACAAATTCTAGTGGGACCACAACTTCAAGGCCATACACCAATTTGAAAAGGTGTATTTCCTGTACTGACCTTGAGTGTGGTTTGGTATGCCCAAAAGGCTACATTTAGTTTCTTTTCCCAATCAAAACACTTTGGTTCTACTACCTTACTGCATAATATTTTGTTGGTGGATTCAGCTTTTGTCCATTCCCTTGGGGGTAGTAGGGTGTGATTTTTTTATGGATCACCATTAAGCCAGACAAGAGTACTTGGATAACCTTATTGACAAAATGTGTGCCTCTATCTGACACAATTTCAATGGGACATATGGGTCGGGTGATCACATTCTCATACAAGAACTTTGCTGTACTTCTGGCATGTGCCTTCTGACTGCTTTAGTTTTAGCCCATTTGGTAAAGTAATCAGTGGCCACAATGATGTAGCGTGCATGCGTTCCCTTTGTTATTGGATGTATGGGACCCACAAAATCAATCCCCCATTTTTTAAAGGGTTTTTGTGCAACAACTTTTGTTAAGATATTGAAGTACTTGTGTCGTGGTTTAGTAGTTCGTTGGCATACATCATAGCTTTTAACATATTCATAGGCATCTGCCCAAAGTGTTGGCCACCAATAGCTTGCAAGGAGAACTTTTCTTGTTGTTGCTTCCCCTTGGAAGTGTCCTCCTGCAATGCCTTCATGGGCTTCACTAAGGATTGGCAAGATCTCATGTAGCATTACACATCTCCATCTTATATAGTTGTCTTGCAATGAGTTGATAGGGTGTAGCTTTTAGAATTAGTTTTCTAGCATTCACTGCTTTCATTTCAGGGGGTGGTCTTCCTGCCATTAAGTACCCAATGATGTGTGCACACCAGTCAAGCACAGCATCAATTTGAAATAATGCAACATCTGGTAGGTCGTCTTCTATTCCTTTTGGATCTTCTCCTCTCCTCAATCATGACATGTGATCTGCAATGAAATGCTGAGCTTCTTTTCTCACCCCTATTTTGAAATTGAATTCTTGTAGCAGTAGAAGCCATTGAGTAATTTGGCTTATGGTACATGGCCAATTCACAAGATATAATAAGGCTTGATGATCTGTGTAGAAGATAAACTTAGTAGCCAATAGATAGTGTCGAAATTTCTTCATGCTGTAGATCATTGCCAAAGCAAAGACGCTTTCAAACGGAGAGGCTACAAGATGATCCTGCTCTCCAACTCAGCAAGCTCGAACAAGCCCGCTTAGAAGGGTTGACATAACACACTCCCTAAGGCATAGTTGGAACTATCAGTATGTACATGAAATTCTTTGTCCCAATTTGGTGCCATTAGGACAAGGGTTGTGATCAATCTCCACTTGAGGGTTTTGGAAGCTTGTTCACATTCATCTGTCCAGATGAAGTTGACTAGGAGCTTATATAGGGGCCTTGCAATAATGGCATACCTAAGTATGAACCTTCTATAGTATCTGACATGGTCCATGAAGACTCGGGCATCCTTTGCATTTAGTGGGGGTGGAAGTTCCGTGATGATCTTTATTTTGTCCATGCCAGTTGCAATCCCATGTTGAGAGACTATGTGTCCTAAGACTACTCCATGTGTGACCAAGAATTGGCATTTGAGAGCATTCAAAGAAACTCCATACTCCCTACATTTTTAAGTACTTCTTCAAGGTATTTCAAGTGATCCTTCTTTCCTGAATGTATGCACAAGTCATCGAGGAAGACTTCTAGGAATTTTTTCAAGAATGCTTTGAAGTGAAAAGTTGCTAGGGCATCCAATGATGTCTTTGCTTGATCTTCAAGAGTGATATGGACTTGGTTGTACCTGCTAAACCCATCCAAGAAGCTATACACTTCACACCCAGCTACACTTTCTAATAGTATTTCTGATTTTTGTTATGTTCTTGAGATTCACACATATTCTGAGCTTCTGTTGGCTCTTTTCTATGGCTTTCATAGGAAGAGCAGGGTATTCTCAGTATGCAGGGTTCCGAGGCTTTTTGTCACCTACAGATATATTGGGGTTGTCGTTTGTAGTATACGTGTAGCTTAGGACCTCGAGTTGTGTTCCGGTGAGAAACGTAGGCTTAAGTGTGGTAAGCAAACATAGTGCATGCATGTGTAAAAGGAACATGTATCATCATGATTGAGGTAATGAAGGCTTTCGCCTTCATTGGGGGTTGCAGGGTTTAGGAGGAGTTTAAGGGTTAGAAGAAGGTTCCAGGGTTAGAAGGAGGTTCCAGGGTTAGAAGGAGTTCCAAGGTTTAGAAGAGGCTCCAGGGTTAGAAGGAGTTTTAAGGTTTAGAAGGAGGTTCGAGGGTTTAGAAGCGGTTCCAGGTTTAGAAGGAGTTTTAAGGTTTGGAAGGAGGTTCTAGGGTTAGAAGGAGGTTCCAGGGTTAGAAGGAGTTCCAAGGTTTAGAAGGAGGTTCCAGGGTTAGAAGGAGGATCCAAGGTTCAAGGTAGAGTACATGGTGGAGAACTCGTCTCCCTCGTAGATCATGGAGTTTAAGGGTTGAGGAATAAAGGGTTTAGGGGGAACATAGGAGTGGGAGAGGAAGAAGGTGTAAGAGCATGGGGGAAAGAAGTGAGAAGAGGGAGGAGAAGGAGGAGGAGGAGGGAGGAGGAGAGAGGAGGAGGAGGCAACACAAAGTTGTATCACAAAGTTGTAACACAAAAAGTTGTATCACATTCTCTTTCTACATAAGTTCATGTTGGCACAGAGTCAACATACTCCCAGATCCATTTTATTACCTGTCCTTGGGTTATGGCTTATTGTGATCACGTACCTGGGTTGCCATGTTTTTAGTCCAGTGGCTGTGGAACTTGTGTCATGCCAGTTGATCCTATTGTAAAGCCTTAGCACCATACAATTTTTGCGCAGTATCCAAGTAGCCTGTATTCACCATTTGCTCGAACAGAGATATGTGGCGTGCCTCTAAGAAGATTAATCTTTGATAGAGCCAGCTTGTAATCTGAGCATCAATCCTTTCATTGGGATTAAAGCTGAGTGGAGGCAAATGGGAATCAAGGTAACATGGGACCTCCAGAATGAATTGCAATGTTTTACAAAATATGGCACTTTGGCGAAGGAAGCGATCAATGTTGCCGCGCATTATTTGTTCATGCTGATGAAGTGCTCCGACCATGGTGCCTTGGATATTCCATTTTACACCAGAGTAGGGTTCGAGCATTGGCTAATTAATGACTTGATCTTCAGCCAAAGTATGTATGTTGGCTTCTCATTTTTTACGCCGTGGAGCTGCATAGAACTTGGGATGGGTTCTGAGACATGGAGGTGCCTGTAAGTACTCCTTTAAGAAGATTACATCAAAGAGCTTGGGACGATGCCAATCAGGTTGTGGATCCAACTTGCTAACCAACCTTCACTAATTTGACACTGATGAAGGTTGGTAGGAAAGTTGCATCCACCTTGAGTTTTCATATCAGGATATTTGCTCCAAAATTCCTTGATGGGGTTACTAGGAAGTAATATCTCATCAAACTCATACCCATCATTGGAACTTGGCATGGGCGTACAAATTGGACTATTTGGATCCTGATATTCAAAATAAAATACGGTGTCATTTTCTACTAATGGAAGCACAAAAGTGTCGGAGGTGATGACGGGGCAGGGAGAGAATCGGGGGACATTGGGGACAAATATGGCAAAGTAATAGTGGTGGAAGGGGGAGCAGAGGGGAGGGGGGGAAGAACTGGGCAAATGGTTTGAGCAGCTTGGTAATCCTCAAGGGTAGGATTAGCAAGGGAGGGGAAAAAGCTAGGTGTGAGGGGCTCATAAGTTTGTGACTGTTGGGTTAGTTGAAAATGGTGAGAGGCATGAGCATAGAGACGATGGAGGGAATAGATGTTAGGATGGAGCTCGGGGAAGGTTAAGAGGGTGGTTGCAGCAAGGGGAAGTGAGGTTATGATGTTGGCAGAAAGAGTGGTTAGATATGGGAAGTTGGATGTGAGATAGGCCTTGTCATCTTCCGACACTTCTTTTTGCTGGTGTGATGGGATGATCAGCTACATGGGTGGGATGTCAGTTATGTCATGCCATGCAAATAATAGGGATGGCCATTGTAGCAATGGCAACAAACCTACAATAACCCTGAGGGTAGGACTACCCATGAGGTAGACATATGCTTGTCTACACATGTTGTAAACCCGGCATGTGTAGACAAGCAGAAGACATTTTTCTCATCTTCAGACAAGTCTTGGCAAATTATGCGTAGGGTTTTAGTCCCGATGGAACGTTCCCAGTTGATTGTTGGATGAGCAGATATGATCCTGCTTTGGAGTTGCTTCCATTGGATAAGCACGCGTGCATTGAGGTGATCTTCCACTTGTAGAGCAGCCACAAGCTCTTGGTACACCACGGTTGTGCATTGTAGTGGGGCGTCATTGGCATTGTCTTCCAATGCCTCATTGTTGTGCACTAGCAATTGGAGTTCAAGCTTGGACATGATTATTTTTTGGGAGTGCATCTCATTCATTTTTTCTTTGTCTTGATGGTAGATGGTTGTGTATGCCTCCATAAGCTTCTCATTTGCAAGGTGACCTTTGCCTGTTGAGGAATGTCTTTAGTGGTATTGGACTATTGGTCCAAGACTTGGGCTTGTGAAGTGCTGGCCTCTTGAACGGTAGCAAGTTGGTCTTTTAAGATTTCACATTCCCTTGTAAGCTCATCAATGCTGAAGGCACATATTGCCAAAGATTGTTTCATGTCTTTGCAATCCTAGAGCTTTTTTTCTTTGTGAATTAGAGTGAGTCGAGCTTGTGCCACTACCTCTGTCTGTTGCGCATGTGCAGATGTCAAGGAGTTATAGTAGGTATGTAGGATTGCTGTTGCTTCTACTGCCGCAGTTAGCTGTGTTTGACTTTGGTGGAGGTTGGAGGTCACATCCCTTACTGCCTTCTCTTGGGCTTGGAGAGCTTGGTTCATGTGCACTTCTTCTACCTCCTTCTCATCTATCTGTGCCCGAAGTGCCTATGAAGATAGTGGGAGAGAGGGAAGGAGTCTCACTTGCGGCTTTCTCACATGCACAATGGGGGAATACACACACAGGTGGAGGCTGAAAACAGTTTTCCTCTTCTTAGTTGTGAAAGCCAAAAGAACTCTAGTACAAAGAAATAGAAGAACCCTATATGTGGGTCTCAAACAAAACTCAACTAACTAAGGTGGCATACTAACTGAGCCACAAACTAGAGTAGATAAGGATAGCTGTCATCCAGCTATTATTCATGGGCGGTGTTCCAACCGCATCTCCAGCTAACAAGTTGGTGACATAAATGCACAATGGTCACCCTGGCATATCGCGAGTGGAGCTCGATATCTCAACACTCCCCCTCGAGCTCAATCCCAATTCTTGCACACCAAGCAAGTCTCTGAACTTGTGCAACTTCTCTGCACCCAATGCCTTCGTGAATATGTCAGCTACCTGATCCTCTATGCTGACATAAACTAGATCAATAAGACCTAGTAAAACCTTCTCCCACACATAGTGATAATGCACCTCAATGTGCTTTGTTCTAGCATGATAGACTGGGTTATTTGCCAAGTGTATACTACTCATGTTGTCACAATAAATGACAACTGGCCCATCTGTAGACTGATGCATATCATAAAGTAGCTTATGCAACCAAGCTACCTCACATGCAGCCATTGCTGCACCCCTGTACTCAGCCTATGTGCTCAACAAGGCAACTGTAGGCTGTTTCTTGCTGCTCCAGGTGACTACAGCACTCCCAAAAGAGAACACATATCCACTGGTAGATCGTTTATCAGAAATACTACTAGCCCAATCAGCATCAGTGTATCCATGCAACTGTATCTGAACCCCAACCTCATAAAATAGTCCATACGACAATGTGGACTTCACATACCTGAGTATGCGTCTAGCCGCATCCAAATGCGGTTTCCTTGGAGCCTGTATAAACTGACTTACCAATCCAACAGCAGCATAGCTTAGATCTGGCCTGGAAATAGTTATATAAATCAAACTTCCTACTATGCATCGGTACATAGTAGGGTCTTCCAGAAGCTCACTTGCATCTGTGCTCAGCTTCACATTCTGCTCCAAAGGAACTGAAATAGGCTTACAGCCTGTCATCCCATATTTGGGCAGCATGTCCAATCCATACTGCCTCTGCAAGAGCTGTATCCCACTTGGTGATCTAATCACCTCAATGCCCAAGAAATAACGCAGCTCTCCCAAATCCTTCATCTCAAACTTCTGCTTCAATAGCATTTTCACATGAAGGATATCTTCATCACTATCACATGTGATGATCAAATCATCAACATAAATGACAAGCAGCATAATCCCTTTCTCTGTTTTTCTTACGTAGAGTGAGAAATCTGCCTTGGAAATCTGAAAGCCAATAGTGACAAGATACTGTCCTATCTTGTCAGACCATGCTCTAGGTGCTTGCTTCAAGCCATACAAGGCTTTCTTCAACCTGCAAACAAACTCAGGATGAATAGCATGAACATAACATGCTGGCTGCTCCATAAAGACCTCTTCTTGCAAATCACCATGCAAGAAGGCATTCTGTACATCCATCTAATGTAAAGACCATCCTTTGATGTAGCCATAGCAATGACTGCTCTTACAGCTGCCATCCTTGCAACCGGACTGAATGTTTCTTCATAATCAATGCCATATGTCTGTGTATACCCCTTGACAACTAATCTTGCCTTGTATCTGTTCACAGAACCATCTACATTGTGCTTGATCTTATAAACCCACTTACAGCCAATTGCATTCTTGTTTTTAGGAAAAGGCACCAATTCCCATGTAGCATTGGCTTCGAAGGCATCCATTTCTTCATCCATGGCTTTCTCCCATTTTTCATTTCCCATGGCTTGCTCAAAAGAAGTGGGTTCTGGTTCCTATATCACTTTGACCATATAGGCATAGTGAATGCCTATAAATCCATCATATTTCAGCCTATCCACAGGATACCTAGCTCTGGTAGACCTGCGCAAAATAGGCTCACTTCCAGGAACTCTCAAAACATCCCTGGTCTTCCTTACTCCAGGTGTAACAACAGAAGGAATACCCAACTCATCATCAATGCTCTGTTCTGAGCCACTGGATTCACCATCCACATAAGAGTGACCTGCATTCACATCAAACATGGGCTGATCTACCTTCTCTTTTTCTTTTTGTGATACCTGCGTACCACTATCTGCATTGCTTCGAGGAGATTCTCCTAATCTCAATCTACCTGTCCATGGCGAAGTATGTGATCCACTGCTAGAGGACACTGCAGGTCCACTAATATTTTGTGATTGCTGCTATGAATTCTGTGCAGCATTACCATTTTGTACATCTACATCAATCATCACATTTACTGGTTTATACCAGCTGCTCATGTCATCAAAAACAACATCTCTCCTTACTATAAACTTACGAGTAGAAGGGTTATAGCATCTATACCCTTTTTGCTACAGAGAATAACCAATAAAGATGCACTTCTCAGCTTTTAGATCCAAACTTGGACCTCAACTCATCTGGCACATGGACATGGGCAATGCAACCCAAAATTTTCAAATGAGAAATGTTTGGTTTTCTACCAATATACATCTCCTCTAGCATCATGCCATGTATTGCTGCAGTGGGAGTCCTGTTCATTATGTAAACTGCTGTAGCAACTGCTTCAGCCAATAATAATCTGGTAGATCTTTTTCATTTAGCATGGCCTGAGATACCTCTCCAATATGCCTGTTTTTCCTTTCTACAAGTCCATTTTGCTGTGGGGTATGACTGCATGAATATTGCTGCTTTATGCCATGCTCCTACAGGAACCTTGCAAACTCATTTGAGAGGTACTCTTCCCCTCCATCTGACCTTAGGCATTTTATTTGCAGGCCTGCAACAGTGCCTTGACCTCTATGGAGATTGCCTGGAATTGGTCTTCAATTTCTGATGTAGTCGGCCTTTCCAATTCTCTTGCATATTCTTCCTTGGCCAAGCTAGTGAATAGTTTTGACATTTGGATCATTTGGCTAGCTTGATGTTGGAGAATGACAGACGGGGATGAGGTCTGGTGATATTGCTGATACAAGTGGTGCCCATGTAGCCATCCCGATGATTCTGTAGTACTTGGGGGAGGTTGTTCCAATGGCATTTTAGTCCCTTGTGTACAATAGTCATACTATTGATCTGGCACTAGCTCCCCTTGTGGCTCATCAATTGGCATGGCATCGATGGGCGGTTCGAGTGCTGATGTAGTCTCAGGCTCTGGTGTTGATCTTTCCTCTGGTTTGGGTGCCGACCTTGTCTCAAGCTCAGGTTGGTGCTGTTGGTGGAGACTTATTGGTTGCAGTTGTGCACCGAGTTGTAGCATCTCGTGGGGCAATTCCGCAATCCCGACCCTCGGGGGGGTCACTATGTATAAACCCTCTATATCACGTGTGTTCAAGGCCTATATTTAAAGTCCCTTATCTAAAAAAAAATTCATTAATAAAATGTACCCCTTTTTTATACAAATCTGTAAATTTTTTCCAAACCTATTTTAAATAGTCCCTTATGTATATTTATTTCTGTAAATTTTAGAAATAAAAAAAATCCTTCTGTTGAACTCACATGATAGGGTTACATATGATGAGTGACCCCCCCGAGTCCCGACCTCCAGAATAGGTACTTCTGCTAAGGCATCTGCACTTATCAATGTGATAGTTGGAGAAGTTGGTGACGGCTCCCATACTGGTGAGAAGGGTATGTCCAACTTCTCAATTGGTTTTGGTGACTGGGGCAGAGTCCAGAGTCATTTCTCTTTCTTGTAGTTCTTTTTGGATGATTATATCCAGTAACTGTGGAATTTTACATTTTTGGCCTGAAGAACCATCGAGTTTTTGGGTAAAGAAAATGACGAAGTGCTGGACCCAGTCATGTTTTAGCTTCCTACTCAACAAAACAAATGTGGGGAGTGGAAGGGAGCGATCTTTGCCCTACTTAATTCCCAGGATTGTGGATAGGAATTGTGCTGCTTCCTTGAGGCAATGGTCAAGGATTGTGTGAAGCAATATGCCATCTCTATGGATCAGTGCGCCCTTGGTGAGGAGAGACGGTACTTCGATAAACTTTGCATCAACAGACCGTTTAGGGTATTTGCCACCTTGTTGTGGCAGTGAGAAAGCCCTTTGAATGACTGTACTATCAAGGATAATGTTGAGTGGGCTCTGCTTTACAGTGATTGTACCGTACTTGCCATCCTTTGCATTGCTGGACTAGTAAGAATGGAGAAAGTCCTTGATCTAGGTGGTCAAGGTAGGACTGTCCTCCAAGGATTTGAGGCTCTCATGCAAACTGCCTAGATCCCGTTGCTCTAAGTAAGATGTTGCTTCCTGGGAAAGAGCAGAAGTCGATGTGGGTGGCCAGACAAGTTCCAGTGATTGGGCCTTGTTAATGGAGGCCAGTTGTGACTGGGGTGGCATTTGTTCTCCTTGGTCATGCACTGAATCTTCTTCGGAGCTATCGCTTTGGACCATGAATGCCTGTGGTCTCTATGGTTGAGAGGATGTAGATGGCTGCGAACTCTAGAGGGGGTCCCGTGGTTGAGGCAGTGGGCTCTTTCTGCGCATCCTCTTTAGTGGCGGCATCTTTTCTAGACCTGCATCCATGTGCATGTAGTGTACCATTGATCATTAGATTGATTGGCATGCCGGTATAACCTTTTTGTTTGTGTGTGTGGGAGAGAGATCTTTTTTAATACATCCTTTAAGAGTGTGGAATGAAAGTGTGTGGTACAATTATTCATGCAATCATCTATCTGTCTAAGTGAAAGCGTGTGAGTGCACATGACCTAGTAGCTAGGTAGGGACTAACTATATGCTTTTTTGCTGGGATTTTCATAGGGCAGTTAGAACTCATTTATCACTTCTGAGCCCTAGTTAAAATCGATTGATGCTACCTATATGTGCAAAGATGTACATATGCAAGTGAGTGCTCGTGATACAACCTAATCCTAACTAAGGAAGACTAGGTTTCCCAAATCTTTGTTTTTGTCGGGGATGGCTTGCGTGTTGATGTAGTAGCACTTCAATCGGCTCCCGTTTATTGTTGTGTTGAATTGGATAGTTTAAATATCATAACCACCTTTTAATGACAGCTATTTAACCGTTTTTAACATGCAAAAACAAGGCTCTGCCATGGATGTCAACTAGGTATTACAGATTTGGGGTGGTTGAACAAATCGGATTTACTGGGTAGAGGTGGACGCTACTACCAACTGAAAAGACTTACGTGATTTAATTATAGTTTAGTTTGCAAGCAAGGATGGATTGAAGCAACATACTAACCTCTCTAAACAACCAATGCCAATAAACGTATTAGATTTAATCGAAAAGTAATTGCATGGCTGCAAGCAGATAAATTCACAGCATTATCTAGAAGCCGTTTCTTTCATCGGATAATCATTAGTCGAGGAGCCAGTGCACAGGTATTGTTTACGAGGGAAAGAGGATGCTTGGCCCCTCGCAGGCTATGCTTCCAGAAGGTGGAGCCGGATCTCATTCAACGATCCTGATTTTGCCACACCATTTTAAATCAAGGTCAACAACGAGTCTAGCTTGCCACGTAGTAGACCCCCTCCAATCATGCATCTTGGTCATGCATTACAATAATCCCATCTACCTTGATCCGTTCTTGATCTGGCTACCTGAGGACTTATAAAAACAAAGGCTTGAGCAATTGATTTATAGTATTGAGCAGTTGATTCGTACAAGACACCCTTCACCCAGGAAACAGTGCGAGCAAGATGAAATCCCCAAAATAAACCTGTATTTTTTGTCTTCTTTGGGCTTGACCAATGCTCTATTTTTTATTTTTGGAGATGAAATTTAAACTTGAGTGGGTGATAAAGTATATGGTTCTGGCTGATCTAACTTCTTGGTTTTCAGCAACATACTAGTCCAATCGTCTCTAGATACATGTTCATTCTAGCATTGTTCCTCTACTCCAATAATATTTATAGAATCAAAAAGGAATGTCATCAATTTGTAATATCCCAAGCAATTCATAAAGTATACTCTTTATTTGACTTTGGTCCAAGAGTTTTTATTAGCCAATGAATTCTCTTGACTTTGGTCAAAGAGGCCTGACTTTAGTCAAGGAGTCTTGGGTTTTGGCCAAGAAGAGTTGACTATGGTCAACCAGAGTATCCAAACACAACTTTGGTCAAACATACTTCACTATGGTCAAGGAACCTTGGTTGCGACCAAAGTTCTTTGCTCAAAGTCAAGGAGAGTTGACCCTGATCAACCAGAGTATTTTTATTGATTAATTTGGTTCTGCATAGTGGGGATGCCCACAAAGACTAGGACTAGTCTAAGATTTTATATTGCATGCAAGACCTAACAATTAATGGGTGCCATGGTTATGTCTACATCTGATTGTTGTAGGTACAAAAGAGGGTTTCTAGTAGCACAGCTCTGATGGGATTCATCTTTCGTACTCGGTACGGGGTCCTTGACCTAGATACTTTAGTTTCCCCTTGTGTACTTTGGCATTGTATAACAGGCCCTAAGTCGCCTTCCTTGATGTCTTTAGCTTTCAGATTTCTATCAAACCATGCCTTTCTTCTGCATTTTTCTGTTGTCATGGCATGGTAGGCGACTAGTCTTGTCTCTGTATGCTTCTCCAACTGATAGAGCCTTTCTTTCAAGGATTCATGGTCACCCATGCATTCCTGTACTATGATGCATAGACTTGGTATTACAAATTCGAGTGGGACCACAACTTCAAGGCCGTACACCAATTGAAAAGGTGTGTTCCCTGTACTGACCTTAAATCTGGTTCTGTATGTCCATAAGGCCGCATTCAGTTTCTCTACCCAATCAAAACGATGTGGTTCTACTACCTTGGTGAGGATAATGCATATGATTGTTGGTGGATTCTGTGAGTCCATTCCCTTGGGGGTAGTAGGGTGTGCTTTTTCTATGGATTACCATGAAGCCAAACAAGAGTTCTTGGATTACCTCATTGACAAAATGTGTGCCTCTATCCGACACAATTTCAATGGGGCATCCGAATCGGGTGATCACATTTTCGTATAAGAATCTTGCTGTCCTTCTGGCATCTGCCTTTCTAACTGCTTTAGCTTCAGCCCATTTTGTAAAGTAATCAGTCGCCACAATGATGTAGCGTGCCTGTGTTCCTTTTGCTGCTAGATATATGGGACCCACATAGTCAATCCCCCATTTTTCAAATGGTTTTTGTTCAACAATTGGTGTTAGGGGATTGAAGTCTTTGTGTTGTGGGGTTTAATAGTCTGTTGGCATACATCACAGCCTTTTACATATTCATAGGCATCTGCCCACAGTGTTGGCCACCAGTAGCTTGCGAGGAGAACTTTTCTTGCTGTGGCTTCCCCTTGGAAGTGTCCTCTTGCAATTCCTTCATGGACTTCACTCAGGATTGGCATGATCTCATGAGGCATTACACATCTTCTTAATAGCTGGTCCTTGCCCATCTTGTATAGTTGTCCTGCAATGAGTTGATAGGGTGCAGCTTTTAGAATCAATTTTTTGGCATCTACTGCTTTCATGTCAAGGGGTGGTCTTCCTACCATCAAGTACCCAATGATATATCATCACCATTCTAGAACATCATCTATTTGAAATAGTGTGGCATCTAGTAAGTCGTCTTCTACTCCAGTGGCTTCTTCTCTTGACTTGACCCGAGACATGTGATCAGCAATGTAGTGTTGGGCACCTTGAGTTGTCGACTGGTGAAGTAGAAGGGGTAGTCTTTCTTATGTTTACCAGGTTGACAAAGCACACTCCCAATTGCATACTTGGATCCATCAGTATGTACATGAAAATCAATATCCCAATTGGGAGATATAAGGATGGGTGTTGTGATTAGGTGCCACTTTAAAAGTTCAAAGGCTTGGTCGCACTCTTCGGTCCATAAGAACTCCACTAATAATTTGTAAAGTGGTCTAGCTATCATGGCATACCGCAATATAAATCTTCTATAATAGCCGACATGTCCCATAAGGACCTGTACACCTTTGGAATCTGTAGGAGGAGGCCATGATGATTTTGATTTTGTCCATGTCAGTTGCAATCCCATGTTGAGAGATGATGTGTCCCAAAACAACTCCGTGGGTGACCATGAATTGGCATTTTTTTGGATTTAGGGAGATGCCATACTCCCTGCATTTGATTAGTACTTCTTCAAGACATTTGAAGTGGTCCTGTTTGTTTGAATGGATGCACAAATCATCCAAGAACACATGTAAAAATCTATTCAAAAATGACTTGAAAGCTGTGAACATGACTCGCTGGAATGTGGCCGGGGCATTACAAAGGCCGAATGGCATGAATCTATATGCAAAAATACCCCATTCTGTAGCAAATGTTGTTTTTGATTGGTCTTGAGGAGCAATTTGCACTTGGTTATAGCCACTGAAGCCATCCAAGAACCTATATATTTCGAATCCTGCCACCTTTTCCAACACTGTTTTTGTTAAGGGTAGGGGATAGTGATCCCTAATTGTGGCGGCATTCACATTTTTTAAGTTTACACATATTTTGAGATTCGTGTTGCATTTAGGTACAATGAGAATGGGTGAAACCCAATTAGTGTGCTCTATCTCGTAGATGAATCTGGCATCTAGTAGTTTTTCTAGCTCATCATAAACCATGGTGCCATATTTAGGATTTGTGCGATAAGGTCCACATACCTTAGGGTGAGCACCTTCCCTTATAGGTATCGTGTGTACTGCCACTTCTGGTGAAATTCCTTTCATCTCTTTGTATGACCATGCTAGGCAGTCACGGTATTCCATTAGGAGTCCTTTGAGTTTGGCTTCATCTTCTTGACGAAGCTATTTCCCAATGAAAACCAATTTTTCTTCCTCCCCTTCAAGGGGAGGTTTATTGTGCGTGTTTTTGCTAGTCCCTTATAGATTGGAGTTTCTCCAATGCTATCGATTTCTTAAATTTCATATTCTTTGAGTGGTCTTGGCATTGCTACTGGTACACTGCCACTTGTATAATTCTTGAAGTATTCTGGCACTTCTTGAAGATCGGTGGGGTTGAACTAGCCTGACATGTGTCATGTGTACTGGGTGGCATAGTTGCATTTATTAATTTATTAGGCTCTTCTTTTCTTTCTTTGTCTGAAGTCGCTTGGATCAAGCTCATCCACACATGTGGCTTATATTTCCGAAACTTCTTACGTTGGGAACTATGGGGTGACTTTTCCACTGGTAAGGTGTTTCCAAGTAAGGGTTCATGTGCTGCACATACTCCTTCCAGCCCCTCAGGGGACCATTCAAGAGGTGGTGGTTCTAATTTTGAGGGAGCTGACTTTGCAAGGTACAATCTGACGATCCTTGATTGGACTCGTTCGAATTCATTAAAGTGCTTGGCCTTGGCTTTTCTGTGATTTCCTTCTGCAGCTTTCTTGCGGGACCTTCTACTGTTATTCAACTATGGAGGTTCAACTTTTGGGAGCTCGACTACCATTAGGGCATGCAGAATGGCTAGGTCATTATCAAAGATTTGATCTTCAATTTTAGCATTCGCAGCCTTTGTTTCAAGGTCCCAAGGAAAATCTGAGTCATCATTGGTATTGGTACCTTCTTCAGGTTCATTATCCCATTCGAGGTCAGCCATAAAGAATTGCATCTCTAGATCGATTGGTTCTTCATATTGGAGTGGAGGATCTACCTGTAGTGCCTTAGCATCGATCTATGAGAAGATAGGGTCTAATGAATAGCAGTTGTCGATGGTTGCCAATTTTTGTATCCAGTTATTGACATTGCTTTGTGAGTCACCTGCTATGGCATGCTGTTGCAAGTGAGCTGATTTGCTTGAGATTGTTGTTGAAGATGTGTCATCCAATGCTCTAGGCACAATTGGTTTAATAGCTCCTATCCGCACATTCACCCTGACTACAGTGTCTCGATTCTGGATTGTCACTCTATCAGTTCCCCAGTCATGGAGGACTGATGCTTCTCGTAATCAAGGACGTCCCAGTAAGATTTGATAGGATTTTTTGGGGAGAACCACGATTGTGAATTGAAGGGAAAAGTAGACTCTCGTGATCTTTGTGGACACGCCATTTACTATTCCCAAGGGTTTAGCCCGTGAATCATCGGCAAGGCGTATGTTGAAATTAGCCTTTTGCATTGGTGGGAGACCCCATTCTTCGTAGAGCTCTTTTGATAGGACATTGACACCTGCTCCACCATCCACTATGGCTTGGACTTCATTATATGCTTTGTGGATCAAAGGCACAGTAATGTTGCATATGTCATCTCTCTCACCCATCTGCATAGGGATATATTCAATGTCGTTCATAGGTGGAGGGGGATTTGCGAGTTCAATCCATCCTTTGAAACTCTCCCAAAGATTGGGATAGTTTCGTAGGAGGATTCTGATGGGAATTCACACAGGGCAACTCACGATGCTAGAGAGTGTGGCTCCTTCAAGTTGATGTGGCAGTACATTCTGTTGTGGAGTCTGTTGTTGAAACAAAGGCTCGAGTATAGTATCAATACTTTGTGGGGCCAAGTCATGGATGGGGTATTGAGCTTGTTTCTCAGCCTCAAATTGAGCTTGTTCATGTTGGACCCATTGTTGAAGTACCTGAAAATGAGCCTTCTCCACCTCTGCATTCGGGTATGGAGCTTCTTCTATTTGAGGCTCGAGAGTTGATGTGGATGAGCTCGGCTACTCATCATTGCTTGGCGGAGGTGGAGGCACTTGTGCTTTCTTTTTCAGAAGTTGCTTTGGTTGGATTGGAATGTTAGGGTCCTTGGTGGCCTCTTTCTGTTGGCATGTAATTACATTGATAGGTTGTGACTTTACACTTGCCAGACCTAGACTTTGATGGTCCACCCCAATGATGCCGATGGGGACGTCAGGCTTAACCTCTGGTTGTTCTGGGATCTTATTTTTCATGGGACAATCCATGCATGCATTGTTGAGATATCGAGCTCCACTCGTGATATGCCAGGGTGACCATTGTGCATTTATGTCACCAACTTGTTAGCTGCAGATGCAGTTGGTACACCGCCCACGAATAATAGCTGTGGATGATAGCTATCCTTATGTACTCTAGTTCGTGGCTCAGTTAGTATGCCACCTTAGTTAGCTGAGTTTGGTTTGAGACCCACATATAGGGTTCTTCTAGTTCTTTGTACTAGACATCTTTTGGCTTTCACAACTAAGAAGAAGAAAACTATTTTCAGCCTTCACCTTTGTGTGTATTACCCCATTGTGTATGTGAGAAAGCCGCAAGTGAGACTCCTTCCTTCTATCCCACTATCTTCACATGGTATCAGAGCCTAGTTCGTGGTAAGGAAATTAAGAAAGCAACAAAGTTCGCGGTGTCCTAGTAAGAGGACCAGTGTTGCTTTCCTTTTTCGACTTTGGGAGCAAATCTCTGCAGGTAGCACAGCCGGAAGTGCAAGAGCGCACTGTCTCAGATTGAGACGCCCTTCACGGTGTGACTTTATTTTTCTGATTTGAGGCCATTTCGGGGCCCATTTTGACGGCGGAAGTTCTCCGCAGGCACTCTAAAAAAGGCCCTGTTTTTGTTGTGCGGCCACTGCTCTGCAGGTCGGTGAAAAGTTACCGCAGAAATTGCATCGTATGCCTGTGCGCAGAGATATTGGGAGTTACAGAATCATCCTTATTGCCTGTTCATGCAAAATCATCACTGGGAAGTGACTGTGTGGTCAAATACCACTTTCGTCAGTTTTGCAGATTTGTCTGTGTGAGGCAGAAGCTGTGTTTTTTGCAGTGACAGAATTTTTTGCAGTGTTCTGTAATGGCGTCTGATTCTCTTTCACAGATTGTCATTGAAAAGCTTGACAAGAACAACTTCCAAGCATGGAAGTTTAGAATGACAAATTTCCTTATGGGAAAAGGCTATTGGGAGTTCATTACAGGAAATGAAGAAGAACCAATTCTTCCTAATGTTCCCAATCAATAGGAAATGTAGGCATTTAAAGGATGGCATGAGAGAGCCAGAAAAGTTATGCATTGGCTGTCTATCAGTATTTTGGATTCTATGATTGTGCATATTCAGGATGCAAGTACGCCAAAGGAGGCATGGGATACTTCGGCCAAAATGTACAGCACAAATACACAAGCCAGGAAAATGCAGCTCAAGCTGGAGTTGCACAATGTGTAGAGAGAAAATATGAGCATCAATGACTACCACATGAAAGTGAAGAAGATTGCAGATGCACTTGCTTCCATTGGGTCACCAGTGGAAGATGATGATTTAGTCTCTGTGACCTTGAATGGTCTAGGAAAGGATTATGCATAGTTTCAGACATCCATTGCCATCCGTAAAAAATTTCCTGATTTTGAGGAGTTGTTTGCTCTTCTAATTTTTGAAGAGCAGAGAAATGGTGGTGCATCTTCTTCAGGAGGAACTTCAAAAGAAACTGTCTTCTACTCAAATGCTGGAAGAGGTAGAGGCAGAGGTAGAGGAGGCCGACCATGGTAGAAATTAGAATATGCAGCAAACTCAAGAAAACCAATCCTATGGAGGAGGACATGGTAACTCTAGAGGCAGGGGGAGCCAAAGAGGCCGTGGTGGATGGCAGAGAGGTCAAAATGCAAACAACAATGTTGAATGCTACTATTGTGGTAAAATGGGTCATATGGCTAAAGACTGCTACAAAAAGCAGAATGACATTATGAATGGAAAATTGCAGCAAGGCAATTATGCATCCTCTAGTAGACAGGGTGATGACAGAAATGAGCATTTGTTTATGGTGCAGCACATGACCAATTCTGTGACAAGTGCAGAAGAAAGCAATGATGTGTGGTATGTTGAATCAGGTGCGTCAAACCACATGACAGGTCATGCAGAATGGATGCAAGATGCAAGGAAAATGGAAAGACCAGGATTTGTGGAGACTGGTGATGATACTGCACATCCTATTGTGCAAATTGGGAAAATTCCTTTGTCTATGCAGGATGGGAAAAAGAAATACCTGTCTGATGTATTTCATGTCCCAAACATCACCAAGAACCTGGTTTCTGTTGGTCAAATGGTTGAGCAGGGCTTGCAGGTCAGATTTAATCCTCATGGATGCTTTGTTGAGGATATGAAAAATAACGGTTGCTTGATAGCAAAAGGAAAGAAGAAGGGCAGGATGTTTATGATGGATGCGGACATGCCTGAATTGAGTGCAGCAATGTTTGCACATGGGACTGGTGTAGTTGCAGATATTGATATCTAGCATAAACGCATTGGTCATGTTAATGTACAACGACTGAAATCAATGCAGGCCCAAAATATTGTTGCAGGATTGCCTAAATTCAAGGTTGCAGAAATGCATAAGGTATGTGAAGCCTGTCAATTTGGAAAACAGGCAAGGAAACCATTTCCTAGGCATGTTCAAGAGAGTAAGAAGCCATTGGAATTAATCCACTCTGATATGTGGACTACTAAAGCTGCATCTATTGGAGGCTGTCATTACTTTGCTACTTTTACTGATGACTACAGCAGAAAATTTTAGGTGTATTTCAATCCCATGAAACCAAGGTGGCTTGGTTTCCAATGGCCTTAATTGATGAAGCGTCAGAATGGTACCTAGACCTTCTCGTGGAAGAACGTGCCACATGGGAACTACTTCAAACAGAATTCAAACAACACTTTCAAACAGAGAGGCTACAAGATGATCCCGCTCTCCAACTCAGCAAGATTGAACAAGGCCGAAGAGAAGATGTACGCACCTACCTGGGTAAGATGAAGAGATTAATCACCAAATGTGACCCACGCCCAGATGCAAAGTACCTCATGGCATGGTTTATAGCAGGTCTAAGAAAGAAAATCCGCAAGGATATGAAAAAGATAAGCAGCTATGAAATGTTCAGTGCTGCTCATGGGACAGCCATTGACATCGAGGATGGCATGACCGACTAAGACACTAGCAATGATGATGGCAGGTCTAATACACGAGATAAGCACTCGAAAAAGGGTAAATCAAAGGACACTGCTAAAACATCCAATGAAGATCGCCTAGAGGCCATGACCATGAAGCTAAAAGAAGACATGATGCAGGCCATGGATCAAAAACTCCACTTATCTCAGCCGCCAACTCAAACATATCCACGGCGAGAAAATGTATGGTGTCCACACTGCATGGCAAATCATACAGCAAATGAGTGCCCGGTCCTCAGAGCCAAGATCACTGCACAAGCAAATCCACCGCCACGGTTGTGGTGCTATATCTGCATCATCAGTGGCCATGATGAGAACAGTTGCATCTTCAACATGCGCAACAATCCGCCTCGACCTCCACAATACCAAGCGGCACCCATGCCAATATATAGGCAATTGGCAGTTGCACAAGCGCCCCCAACTCCGAGGCTAAATCATGTTCCCATTCGGACACAAGTCCCACAACTACTTAGGAATTCGAATCCACGACCGTATCCAAGAGCACCAAATCCAGCTCCTTAGGCAGTTCCCATACATCAATTACAAGCCGAGGAGGTAGACTCATTATTTGAGTATGAAGCAGAGTACCCAGTGTACTATGTAGAAGGTGCAGAGGGTCTAATACTAGTTTATGCAAATCAAGTACGACCCAACACATTTTGAGCACTAATTAAGTGCTACGGTTGTGGAGAAAATCACCGGATCGCAGAGTGCCCTCATCGTGGTAGCCCAGCTACTTTCCAACCACTCTCCAGAGATTGTGGCATAGGACATGCGTGTGAAGATAGTGGGAGAGAAGGAAGGAGTCTCACTTGTGGCTTTCTCACATACACGATGGGGGAATACACACAAAGGTGGAGGCTGAAAATAGTTTTCCTCTTCTTAGTTGTGAAAGCCAAAAGATCTCTAGTACAAAGAAATAGAAGAACCCTATATGTGGGTCTCAAACCAAACTCAGCTAACTAAGGTGGCATACTAACTGAGCCATGAACTAGAGTACATAAGGATAGCTATCATCCAGCTATTATTTGTGGGTGGTGTACCAACCGCATCTGCAGCTAACAAGTCGGTGACATAAATGCACAACGGTCACCCTGGCATATCACGAGTGGAGCTTGATATCTCAACACTCCCCCTCGAGCTCAATCCCAATTCCTGCACACCAAGCAGGTCTCTGAACTTGCGCAGCTTCTCTGCACCCAATGCCTTCGTGAATATATCAGCTACCTGATCCTCTCTGCTGACATAAACTAGATCAATAAGATGTAGTAAAACCTTCTCCCACACACAATGATAATGCACCTCAATGTGCTTTGTTCTAGCATGATAGACTGGGTTATTTGCCAAGTGTATACTGCTCATGTTGTCACAATAAATGACAACTGGCCCATCTGTAGACTGATGCATATCATAAAGTAGCTTATGCAACCAAGCTACCTCACATGCAACCATTGCTGCACCCCTGTACTCAGCCTCTGTGCTCGACAAGGAAACTGTAGGCTGTTTCTTGCTGCTCCAAGTGACTGCAGCACTCCCAAAAGAGAACACATATCCACTGGTAGATCATCTATCATAAATACTACTAGCCCAATCAGCATCAATGTATCCATGCAACCTGATAAAATAGATCGTCTCATAAAATAGTCCATACTGCAATGTGGACTTCACGTACATGAGTATGCATCTAGCCGCATCCAAATGTGGTTTCCTTAGAGCCTGCATAAACTGACTTACCAATCCAACATCATAGCTCAAATCTGGCCTGGTAATAGTCATATAAATCAAACTTCCTACTATGCATCTGTACATAGTAGGATCTTCCAGAAGCTCACCTGCATCTGCGCTCAGCTTCACATTCTGTTCCAAAGGAACTGAAATAGGCTTACAGCCTGTCATCCCATATTTGGATAGCATGTCCAATCCATACTGCCTCTGCAAGAGCTGTATCCCACTTGGTGATCTAATCACCTCAATGCCCAAGAAATAATGCAACTCTCCCAAATCCTTCATCTCAAACTTCTGCTTCAATAGCATTTTCACATGAAGGATATCTTCATCACTATCACATGTGATGATCAAATCATCAACATAAATGACAAGCAGCATAATACCTTTCTCTGTTTTTCTCACATAAAGTGAGAAATCTACCGTGGAAATCTAAAAGCCAATAGTGACAAGATATTGTCCTATCTTGTCAAACCATGCTCTAGGTGCTTGCTTCAAGCCATACAAGGCTTTCTTCAACCTACAAACAAACTCAGGATGAACAGCATGAACATAACCTGGTGGCTGCTCCATAAAGACCTCTTCTTGCAAATCACCATGCAAGAAGGCATTCTTTACATCCATCTGATGTAAAGACCATCCCTTTGATGCAGCCATAGCAATGACTACTCTTATGGTTGCCATCCTTGCAACTGGAATGAATGTTTCTTCATAATCAATGCCATATGTCTGTGCATACCCCTTAATAACTAATCTTGCCTTGTATCTGTTCACAGAACCATCTGCATTGTGCTTCACCTTATAAACCCACTTACAGCCAATTGCATTCTTATCTTTAGGCAAAGGCACCAATTCCCATGTAGCATTTGCTTCCAAGGCATCCATTTCTTCATCCATGGCTTTCTCCTATTTTTCTTTTCCCATGGCTTGCTCAAAAGAAGTGGGTTCTGGTTCCTGTATCACTTTGACCATATAGGCATAGTGAATGGCTGTAATATCATCATATTTCAACCTATCCACAGGATACCTAGCTCTGGTAGACCTGCGCAAAATAGGATCACTTCCAGGTGCTCTCAAAACATTCCTAGTCTTTCTTACTCCAGGTGTAACAACAAAAGGAATACCCAACTCATCATCAATGCTCTGTTCCAAGCCACTGGATATGGGATTGATCGCCACTTGCTCGGCATGCGGCATAAAAATGCTGGAGGAAGCGAGCTGGATCTCCCTTACAATTATATTTGAGAAGTTCGAGTTTTCCCAAGGGGCTTCTGCCGTGATTGTTATGATTTCTTTGATTAAAGAAATTGTCAGCCTCTGTATCAAGGTCGATATTGCCATCATTGTCATGATGGCGTCCAGCCATGTTGGGGCGTGGAGGAGTCAAAGGGAGTGATTGAATCTCAAGGGGGGATTCAGGGTAGAGGATTGGCGTGGGCGGTTGTTACAACAGAGTTATATGCGGATGTGGCGAGCGTTGGAGTCGAAGGCATTGGTCGAAACGTAGTTGCATGCAGATTGGGCGAGATTTGCCAAGGGTGTCTCTATCACAAGTGCGGGGGTGGATGTAGTGTTGTTGGGAGGGTTAGAGTGGCGTTAGTGTGTGTAGGGACCGTCATGTTAATAATGTGCCTAAGATTGTCCTACGTGTGTAGGGAAATATGCCGGTGCAGACGGATCAATAATCGGAGGTCAGGGCGTGAAAATATGAGCGAATTTGTACGCAACGAGGCCCACACGGGGGCACAAATGAGCGAGTGCTAGGCATGCCAAAATGGTGTGCAATGGGCTGGAAAAATGCCCCATAATGTGGTGTTTCCATGTGTGAAATCTAGGTTCAAACGGGGTTCAGATTGGGTCCCAAACGGATGAGTTATGAGGGGTTAATGTAGGGGTAAAATTGACCTTCTTGGGGGGGAGGCCTAAGGGTGGTGTGAATTTACTTAAAGTCTAACTGAGGGGTTGGAACCAAGTTGATTTAATTAGGTTAACTAATCTAGATTACTAATTGAAGGTTAACCTAGCTGTTAGTAACTAACCTAGGTAAATCAACCATAGTTAGACTAACCTAGGGTACTAAATTAACCTAACCTAGTCTAACTAACCTAGAGTTAACTAACCTAAGGTTAAGTTAGCTAACCTAGGTTTAGTATAGGTCCTTTTTTTTTTTTTTTCAACATAGTTGGTGGGGGGGGGGGGGGTTTGGGGGGTTTGCGAGGGTGGCGGGGGAAAGAGGGGAAGGGGCAGGCGGGGGTTTGCAGGGGAGGGAAGGGGAGGGGAGTGGAGCGGAGGGAGGACGTGGGTGGAGGGGAGGGCATCGGCAGAGGGAGGGCATAGGCGGAGGGGAGGTCGGGGGCACTGCGACGAAGGGCACAGGCGGCGGATGGGAGGTCGAGGGCGACGCTGCAAAGGGGTGCGGGAGGGCATCACTATCGCGCCACCGCTATGTGACCACGAGTGCGTAGCAGCAAGGGCCTTAAGGCCCTTATTTAGGTTAGGGTATGGGGGTAGTGAGAGAGAGAGAGCGCGCGAGAGAGAGAGAGAGAGGGGGGGAGAAGGAGGGGGAGGGCGAGAGAGTAGAGAGAGAAAGTGAGTGAGAGAGAGAGAGAGAGAGAGTGAGTGAGTGGAGTGAGAGAGAGAGAGAGAAAGAGAGAGAGAAAAGAGAGAGAGAGTGACAGAGAGAGAAA